>NW_026277466.1:0-20000 GCF_023373465.1 Oncorhynchus keta | reverse complement strand
AACAAAACATACTAACCTCTCACCATTACCAATAACAGAGGCTACAACAAAACATGCTAACCTCTCACCATTACCAATAACAGAGGCTACAACAAAACATGCTAACCTCTCACCATTACCAATAACAGAGGCTACAACAAAACATGCTAACCTCTCACCATTACCAATAACAGACTACAACAAAACATACTAACCTCTCACCATTACCAATAACAGACTACAACAAAACATACTAACCTCTCACCATTACCAATAACAGACTACAACAAAACATACTAACCTCTCACCATTACCAATAACAGAGACTACAACAAAACATACTAACCTCTCACCATTACCAATAACAGAGACTACAACAAAACATGCTAACCTCTCACCATTACCAATAACAGACTACAACAAAACATACTAACCTCTCACCATTACCAATAACAGACTACAACAAAACATACTAACCTCTCACCATTACCAATAACAGACTACAACAAAACATACTAACCTCTCACCATTACCAATAACAGACTACAACAAAACATGCTAACCTCTCACCATTACCAATAACAGAGACTACAACAAAACATACTAACCTCTCACCATTACCAATAACAGAGGCTACAACAAAACATACTAACCTCTCACCATTACCAATAACTGAGACTACAACAAAACATACTAACCTCTCACCATTACCAATAACAGAGACTACAACAAAACATGCTAACCTCTCACCATTACCAATAACAGAGACTACAACAAAACATGCTAACCTCTCACCATTACCAATAACAGACTACAACAAAACATACTAACCTCTCACCATTACCAATAACAGAGGAGATTAGAATTTATACTGCTATTTGTGCCTCTATAACTTTGTTATTCATCATTATTCACTATTCATATCTAAACGGTAAAATATGTGTATGAATTCCCTCAAATAAAAGGTGACATTCTGTACTGTCTCCTAATATGAAACATTATATCTCAAATCCAAAATGCTGGAGCAGAGCACCACATTTAAACTGTAATCTTCACTCTCCAAACACATGGTGTGGACTATGTGTGTCTGGTAAACACATGTGGATCTGGTGAACAGTTATCACTTGTTGACCAACTACAGGAATACTGACCTCAGAGTCTCCAGTTTACAGTGGGAATTCCCCAGTCCAGCAGAGAGCAGCTTCACTCCTGAATCCTTCAGGTCATTGTTACTCAGATCCAGCTCTCTCAGGTGTGAGTCGTTTGACTCCAGAGCTGAGACCAGAGAAGCACAGCCTTCCTCTGTGACTCCACAGCCTGACAGCCTGCAAAGAGTCAAATCATATTAAAATCACACTGATATTCTTTGGTGGTGAAAATAGTGAGAGTATATGTTTTTTTTATGTTCAGATATATCAGTGTCCTGAAATCTATTCATCAATGGATGTTTCATTATTAGAAATGACACATTTTCCAAGTATTGCTTGTAGATAGACAGATGCATATTACAAATATTATAGTAGACTGACCAGACCAGTTTAAAAAGCAGTATCAGTCAAAAGACAGACAGTGAGGAATCAGATTTAGATTGTATTGAGAATACAGTCCTCACCATATCTATTTAGACAGTGAGGAATCAGATTTAGATTGTATTGAGAATACAGTCCTCACCATATCTATTTAGACATTGAGGTATCAGATTTAGATTGTATTGAGTATACAGTCCACAACATATCTATTTAGACAGTGAGGAATCAGATTTAGATTGTATTGAGTATTCAGTCCACACCACATCTATTTAGACAGTGAGGTATCAGATTTAGATTGTATTGAGTATACAGTCCAAACCATATCTATTTAGACAGTGAGGTATCCGATTTAGATTGTATTGAGTATACAGTCCACACCATATCTATTTAGACAGTGAGGAATCAGATTTAGATTGTATTGAGAATACAGTCCACACCATATCTATTTAGACAGTGAGGTATCAGATTTAGATTGTATTGAGTATACAGTCCACACCATATCTATTTAGACAGTGAGGTATCAGATTTAGATTGTATTGAGTATACAGTCCACACCATATCTATTTAGACAGTGAGGTATCAGACTTAGATTGTATTGAGTATACAGTCCACACCATATCTATTTAGACAGTAAGGTATCAGATTTAGATTGTATTGAGTATACAGTCCACACCATATCTATTTAGACAGTGAGGAATCAGATTTAGATTGTATTGAGTATACAGTCCACACCATATCTATTTAGACAGTAAGGTATCAGATTTAGATTGTATTGAGTATACAGTCCACACCATATCTATTTTGTGGAAGGACCACTAGAGGGCAGGCTGGGCTCATGGATAGTAGCCCAACAAAGCATGGGAGACAAGGTAACCAGAGTCAATTAAGCACAGCTGACAGTACTAATGAGATACTCTCCTTCCCCTATAAAAGAGAGAATGGAACCAGCAGAGAAGGGGGAAAACTATCTCTGGAAGATGGCCACCGAGAGAGAGAAGCTGTGCTGAATGAACCACGAAGATGGTGACAAACCCGTGATTTATGTTTGTTGTAGTTTAAAGATTATACTATTGTGTTCTTGTTTCATCTGGAGAAGAAGATGTGTGTTTTTTCCTTGGAGGATTTTTCATTGCTTATGTTAGAATGGTTTTGTTGACAAAATACCCTCAATAGAGAACCGTGTTCAATCAGAAAAACCTACTCCTGACTCGTTTATTCCACCTTCCCGCTTTAGAGTGACGCCTAATTACTTGGTACGCTCACATTGGTGGAGGATGCAGGCATTAGGTGGACGAGTGACACAAGGATAAGTGAGTAAATTAATATTCTTCCAGAAGACCCGGAGGAACCATTCAAGAACGATGGATAACGCCCTACTACAACAATTGATCACGGCACAGCAGACAACCATAGAACTCCTGCAACAACAGCTGAGTCGACGAGAAGAACCTACAGTTAGGCCAAGAGCGGCTGCTCACGCCATCTTACCTCGTCTCTCCAAGGAGGATGATATTGAGGCCTTTCTCATGACCTTCGAAAGGACGGCCACCTTGGAAGAGTGGCCGCCCACAGAATGGGCTAGCGCATTAGCTCCTCTTTTGACCGGGGTGGCCCAGGAAGCCTATTTTGACCTGGATTCCCACGAAGCTGCGGACTATGGGCGACTCAAAACCGAGATCCTGTCCCGGTACCAGCTGACTGCCAGAGATAGGGCTGTAAAGTTCCATCAATGGACCTATACAGCTGATCAACCCGTCCGTGCCCAGATCTTCGCCTTAATACGACTGACGAAACAGTGGCTAGAACCTGGAAAGGGAGTAGGACATGTGATAGAGACTCTCGTAGTGGACAAGATATTGAGAGAATTACCCAGTGACTTAAAAAGGGTTGTGGGGCAAGCCAACCCGTTGTCAGCCGACGACATAGCCCAGGCGGTGGAAACATATCGGTCTACAGGGGAGTTGTTAAAAAGTGACAAGGAGGAACGGAAGGAGTCTTCCAATCCCGTACCACGACTCACCCCGGCGCGCCCGCCACCGAAACGTCCAAGCCCCCCCCGGAGGTGGGAGAAGTCAGCCACCACACAGCCGGGTCGGTGTTATAAGTGTCAGTCTCCCAACCATTATGCCCCACAATGTCCTAGCAAGGATGAGCCCATGGTCACGGAGTCATCACTGCCTATCCCCACACATCCCGTTTTGAGGGGGCAGGATCAACACTGTTGGTTAGCAGAGATAGCCCCAGCCTCAGAGATTCCGGTGCGAGTTGAAGGACAAGATGTGGTAGCTATTCTCGACTCGGGAAGTATGGTTACGTTAGTAGAGGAGCGGATGGTGACCTCCGCCACACTGCTACCAGACAAAGTAGCTGTATCATGTATCCATGGAGACACCCACTATTACCCCACTGTGAATCTGCCTATTCTCACTCCAAAAGGAAGGAGCAACCAGGCACTAAGGGATATATTTGAAGCTCCATCCGAGGAGGGAACCTGGAAGGGATTCTCCTCGGTCTCCCCTTGATGGGGATGTGGAACAACCTCCACATCCCTCTACTGAGGTTGACCTGCCCCAGGAATTAAAGGGACAGTTCGGCACCTCGCAGCATAGAGACCCAGACCTAAGGGAGGCCATGAGGAAGGTGAAGGTGATCGACGGAAGGAACGTCGACGGATCAGGTGAGCCCCCTCTTCCTTACTATGCAATCAGGCGGGGTCTCTTATACTGGGTCGTACGACGAAGGGGGGAAAACCAGGAATTACTAATGGTGCCTAGACCATACAGGGATACAGTTCTACAGTTAGCCCATTCCCACGTCCTAGGAGGACACCTGGCACGAGACAAGACGATTGACAGAATCATGCAGAGATTCTATTGGCCCCGTTTCACCCGAGATGTGGCCAGGTATTGTAAGACGTGTGATCAATGTCAACGTACAGCCCCACGGCCACACCTACGTAACCCTTTGATTCCTCTCCCCATCATAGAGACTCCCTTTGAACGCATAGCTATGGACCTCGTAGGACCCCTCCCAAAATCCACCAGAGGACACGAGTACATCCTAGTGGTTATAGATTATGCTACCAAGTTCCCGGAGGCCATACCCCTACGTAACATGTCGTCAAAGGGAATTGCCAAGGAGTTATTCCTGATGTTCTCTCGTGTGGGCCTTCCCAAGACTATCTTAACCGATCAAGGAACCCCGTTCATGTCCCGGTTGATGAAGGACTTGTGTCGGTTATATCAGGTTCAACAGATACGTACAAGCATATTCCACCCTCAAACAGATGGGTTGTGTGAACGCTTGAACAAAACAATTAAAAGCATGTTGAGAAGAGTGGTGTCCCGAGACGGGAAAAACTGGGACATGCTTCTCCCACACTTAATGTTTGCCCTGCGAGAAGTACCCCAGGCATCCACTGGATTCTCTCCGTTTGAATTGCTCTATGGCAGACCCTGTCGAGGAATCCTCGACTTAGCCAAGGAGACCTGGGAGACCCAACCATGCCCCTTTCGATCTACAATAGAACATGTTACCCTGATGAGAGACCGCCTGTCAGCAGTGTGGCCCATAGTCAAGGAGCATATGGAGAAGGCCCAAAGGACCCAAGGCCGGGCCTATGATAAATCTGCGACCCCCCCGTGAGTTCACCGTGGGAGAGAAAGTGATGGTGCTTGTGACCACGGCCGAACATCGCTTGCTGGCGCAGTGGAGGGGGCCCTACGAGGTAATGAAAAGGGTCTCACCGGTCAATTACCTCATCAAGCAACCTGACAGGAGGAAGAAGGTCCAACTCTATCACATAAACCTGCTGAAGACGTACCATGGACGAGAGGAGGAGGTGGCTTTGATGGCCCTGGAGGGCAAAGAAAAGAAAAGGCTCTACCAGAGGTGCGCCGTGGCCAAACTCTCCTACCGGAGCAGTCAAGGCAGCTAGACAAGCTGATTATGAACTTTGGTCGAATATTCTCTCCATTCCCAGGACAAACAGATGTCCTGTTCCACCATATCCACACTGAACCCGGCAAGAAAGTGCATATCCGCCCTTACAGGATTCCTGAGGCTCGCCGAGTCATCGCTAAGAAAGAGGTGAGGGAGATGTTGAGGATGGGCGTGATCGAGCCCTCGACGAGCGAGTGGTCCAGTCCCATAGTCCTGGTCCCCAAAGCCGATGGTAGTATGAGACTCTGCAACGACTTTAGGGGCGTGAATGCCATCTCTACATTCGATGCGTACCCCATGCCCCGCGTGGATGAACTCTTGGAGCGCTTAGGAAAGGCCAAGTTCATCACTACCCTGGATTTGACGAAGGGATATTGGCAAGTGCCGGTGGCTCCGGAGGATCGCCCAAAGACTGCCTTCGCCACCCCAGAGGGGCTTTTCCAGTATGTGAGGATGCCCTTCGGACTGCACGGAGCTGCTGCAACCTTCCAACGCCTCATGGATGCCATTCTACGGCCCCATCAAGAGTATGCAGCGGCGTACATAGACGATGTGGTCATCCACAGCGAGGACTGGGATAGTCACCTCCTGCGATTACGGGCGGTGCTCGTGAGTTTGGAAGCCACAGGGTTGACAGCCAATCCAAATAAATGCTGCCTGGGCCTGTCCGAAGCGGAATACCTGGGGTATACCGTGGGGAATGGGAAAATACGCCCGCAGGCAGAGAAGACCAGGGCAATTCGTGACTGGCCTCGACCCCGGACCAAGCGAGACGTTCGGGCCTTCTTAGGGATAACAGGATATTATCGCCGTTTTATCCCGGGATATGCAACCATTGCCAACCCCTCACAAACCTCATCAGGAAAAACCTGCCAAACCAGGTAGAGTGGAAAGAAGAGACGGAAGAGGCCTTTCAATTGTTAAAAGATGGCCTGTGTTCCGATCCCGTTCTACAGGCTCCGGACTTCTCACAAGAGTTCATTGTGCAGGTCGACGCCTCGGATACAGGGCTCGGAGCCGTACTAGCTCAGGGTGAAGGTGAAGCAGAGAAGCCGATTCTCTTCATTAGTAGGAAACTCAGCGATCGGGAACAGAGGTATGCGACCGTAGAGAAAGAGGCCTTAGCCATCAAGTGGGCCCTCGATTATCTCCGGTACTACCTACTGGGTCGGAGGTTTGCATTAGTTACTGACCATGCGCCCCTCACGTGGATGGCTGGTAAGAGAAACAATAACAACAGAATAGCCAGATGGTTTTTGTCTTTACAACCGTTCTCTTTCCATGTCATCCACAGGGCCGGATCGAGGAACGGGAATGCAGACGCGCTGTCCCGACGCGACCAAGACGGTGCGTCTGGCGCCCGACCCTCCGGTTCGGTCCTGGGGGGGAAGGTATGTGGAAGGACCACTAGAGGGCAGGCTGGGCTCATGGATAGTAGCCCAACAAAGCATGGGAGACAAGGTAACCAGAGTCAATTAAGCACAGCTGACGGTACTAATGAGATACTCTCCTTCCCCTATAAAAGAGAGAATGGAACCAGCAGAGAAGGGGGGAAAACTATCTCTGGAAGATGGCCACCGAGAGAGAGAAGCTGTGCTGAATGAACCACGAAGATGGTGACAAACCCGTGATTTATGTTTGTTGTAGTTTAAAGATTATACTATTGTGTTCTTGTTTCATCTGGAGAAGAAGATGTGTGTTTTTTCCTTGGAGGATTTTTCATTGCTTATGTTAGAATGGTTTTGTTGACAAAATACCCTCAATAGAGAACCGTGTTCAATCAGAAAAACCTACTCCTGACTCGTTTATTCCACCTTCCCGCTTTAGAGTGACGCCTAATTACTTGGTACGCTCACAATTTAGACAGTGAGGTATCAGATTTAGATTGTATTGAGTATACAGTCCACACCATATCTATTTAGACAGTGAGGTATCAGATTTAGATTGTATTGAGTATACAGTCCACATCATATCTATTTAGACAGTGAGGTATCAGATTTAGATTGTATTGAGTATACAGTCCACACCATATCTATTTAGACAGTGAGGAATCAGATTTAGATTGTATTGAGTATACAGTCCACACCATATCTATTTAGACAGTGAGGTATCAGATTTAGATTGTATTGAGTATACAGTCCACATCATATCTATTTAGACAGTGAGGTATCAGATTTAGATTGTATTGAGTATACAGTCCACACCATATCTATTTAGACAGTGAGGTATCAGATTTAGATTGTATTGAGTATACAGTCCACACCATATCTATTTAGACAGTGAGTATCAGATTTAGATTGTATTGAGTATACAGTCCACACCACATCTATTTAGACAGTGAAGCTAACATTTTAAATGTGTCTCTATTCTCCAACATTTTGGATTTCAGATCAAATGTTTCATATGAGGTGACAGTTTATAATGTCACCGTTTTTTTTAGGGTATTTTAATACATATCTGTTTCACCATTTAGAAAAATAAAAGCACTTTATATATCTAGTCCCCCCATTTGAAGAAATCATAAGTATTCTGACCAATTAACTTTCAGTGTATTAAAATAGTCAAAAGTTGAGTATTTGGTCCGATATTCCTTGAACGCAATGACTTCATCCAGCTTGTGACTGAAACTCTGTAGTGGTCTGGGTGAGGCTGGTGCAGAGGAGTCAGGACAGCAGAGATGTGTCTCTGTAATGGTCTGGGTGAGGCTGGTGCAGAGGAGTCAGGACAGCAGAGATGTGTCTCTGTAATGGTCTGGGTGAGGCTGGTGCAGAGGAGTCAGGACAGCAGAGATGTGTCTCTGTAGTGGTCTGGGTGAGGCTGGTGCAGAGGAGTCAGGACAGCAGAGATGTGTCCCTGTAGTGGTCTGTGTGTAGCTGGTGCAGAGGAGTCAGGACAGCAGAGATGTGTCCCTGTAATGGTCTGGGTGTAGCTGGTGCAGAGGAGTCAGGCGCAGGACAGCAGAGATGAGTAGCACAAGTAACTTTACTCAAATATTCTACTAACATGTCGTAATACCGAGCCCACAATAACAGACCGAACAGACAGAAAACAAAGGGGAAAAAGAGGGTTAAATATTGAACATGTAATTGGGGAAATGAAACCAGCTGTGTAAAACAAAGACAAAACAAATGGAAAATGAAAGTGGATCGGCGATGGCTAGAAGGCCGGTGACGTCAACCACCGAATGCCGTCCGAACAAGGAGAGGGACCGACCTCGGCGGAAGTCGTGACAAACTCGTTTGTTGCATTTACAGTTTGTTTTGGGTTATTTTGGGTTATTTTTGTTCATTAAAACAATTGTGATTCATGACTGGAGTAATTTTTTGTCTGAGTAGATAACATCTTTCTAAGCACTACTAAACTAATCCTGATGATGCCATGATAATGAGTGTGACAGTTACAGATGGTACAACATCACCATTACCAATTACAGAGATTACAACAAAACATACTAACCTCTCACCATTACCAATTACAGAGATTACAACAAAACATACTAACCTCTCACCATTACCAATAACAGAGACTACAACAAAACATGCTAACCTCTCACCATTACCAATAACAGAGGCTACAACAAAACATGCTAACCTCTCACCATTACCAATAACAGACGACAACAAAACATACTAACCTCTCACCATTACCAATAACAGAGGCTACAACAAAACATACTAACCTCTCACCATTACCAATTACAGAGATTACAACAAAACATACTAACCTCTCACCATTACCAATTACAGAGATTACAACAAAACATACTAACCTCTCACCATTACCAATAACAGAGACTACAACAAAACATGCTAACCTCTCACCATTACCAATAACAGAGGCTACAACAAAACATGCTAACCTCTCACCATTACCAATAACAGACGACAACAAAACATACTAACCTCTCACCATTACCAATAACAGAGGCTACAACAAAACATACTAACCTCTCACCATTACCAATTACAGAGATTACAACAAAACATACTAACCTCTAACCATTACCAATAACAGAGGCTACAACAAAACATACTAACCTCTCACCATTACCAATAACAGAGGATACAACAAAACATACTAACCTCTCACCATTACCAATTACAGAGGCTACAACAAAACATACTAACCTCTCACCATTACCAATAACAGAGAATACAACAAACAAAGCATGCTAACCTCACCATTACCAATAACAGAGGCTACAACAAAACATGCTAACCTCTCACCATTACCAATAACAGAGACTACAACAAAACATAATAACCTCTCACCATTACCAATAACAGAGACTACAACAAAACATACTAACCTCTCACCATTACCAATAACAGAGGTTACAACAAAACATGCTAACCTCTCACCATTACCAATAACAGAGACTACAACAAAACATGCTAACCTCTCACCATTACCAATAACAGAGGCTACAACAAAACATGCTAACCTCTCACCATTACCAATAACAGAGGCTACAACAAAACATGCTAACCTCTCACCATTACCAATAACAGATGCTACAACAAAACATGCTAACCTCTCACCATTACCAATAACAGAGGCTACAACAAAACATGCTAACCTCTCACCATTACCAATAACAGAGGCTACAACAAAACATGCTAACCTCTCACCATTACCAATAACAGAGAATACAACAAACAAAGCATGCTAACCTCACCATTACCAATAACAGAGGCTACAACAAAACATGCTAACCTCTCACCATTACCAATAACAGAGACTACAACAAAACATAATAACCTCTCACCATTACCAATAACAGAGACTACAACAAAACATACTAACCTCTCACCATTACCAATAACAGAGGTTACAACAAAACATGCTAACCTCTCACCATTACCAATAACAGAGACTACAACAAAACATGCTAACCTCTCACCATTACCAATAACAGAGGCTACAACAAAACATGTTAACCTCTCACCATTACCAATAACAGAGGATACAACAAAACATGATAACCTCTCACCATTACCAATAACAGAGGCTACAACAAAACATGCTAACCTCTCACCATTAATGCATGGGGTATGATGTTTGTATCTCTGTAACTTTGTCATTCATCATCATTAACCGATTAACTTCAACCGATCGCTACCTGCACCTGCCCGCCTGTCCAACATCACTACTCTGGACGGCTCTGACTTAGAATACGTGGACAACTACAAATACTTAGGTGTCTGGTTAGACTGTAAACTCTCCGTCCAGACTCACATCAAACATCTCCAATCCAAATTTAAATCTAGAATTGGCTTCCTATTTCGCAACAAAGCATCCTTCACTCATGCTGCCAAACATACCCTTGTAACACTGACTAGCCTACCGACTGTCATTTACAAAATAGTCTCCAATACTCTACTCAGCAAATCGGATGCAGTCTATCACAGTGCAATCCGTTTTGTCACCAAAGCCCCATATACTACCCACCACTGCGACCTGTACGCTCTCGTTGGCTGGCCCTCGCTTCATACTCGTCGCCAAACCCACTGGCTCCATGTCATCTACAAGACCCTGCTAGGTAAAGTCCCCCCTTATCTCAGCTCGCTGGTCACCATAGCATCTCCCACCTGTAGCACACGCTCCAGCAGGTATATCTCTCTAGTCACCCCCAAAACCAATTCTTTCTTTGGCCGCCTCTCCTTCCAGTTCTCTGCTGCCAATGACTGGAACGAACTACAAAAATCTCTGAAACTGAAACACTTATCTCTCTCACTAGCTTTAAGCACCAACTGTCAGAGCAGCTCACAGATTACTGCACCTGTACATAGCCCACCTATAATTGAAGACAAACAACTACCTCTTTCCCAACTGTATTTCATTTATTTATTTATTTTGCTCCTTTGCACCCCATTATTTTTATTTCTACTTTGCACATTCATCCATTGCAAATCTACCATTCCAGTGGTTTACTTGCTATATTGTATTTACTTCGCCACCATGGCCTTTTTTTGCCTTTACCTCCCTTCTCACCTCATTTGCTCACATCGTATATAGACTTGTTTATACTGTATTATTGACTGTATGTTTGTTTTACTCCATGTGTAACTCTGTGTCGTTGTATCTGTCGAACTGCTTTGCTTTATCTTGGCCAGGTCGCAATTGTAAATGAGAACTTGTTCTCAACTTGCCTACCTGGTTAAATAAAGGTGAAATAAAAAATAAAAATAAAATTAACGAATCATTCCTGATTATTCATAATCTTGGTAGCATCCACATGAATGTAGAAGTGTTCAGAAACATCTTCTATTCTTACTGACAATACAAGTGAAGTGACTCCAAAATGACAGGACATTATTCACCATTCAGTTTCTATTAGGAAAAACATCTAAAACACAACCAAGACAAACTGCAAATTAATTCAACAAGTTAGTAGAATCACAAGCTTGATGTAATCACTGCAGGCATGGAATATGGGACCAAATACTAAACTTATGACTACTTTAATACACTATAAGTGAATGTTTCAGAGTAATTACGACTTTTTCAAATGGGAGAACTACATTATTAAAGTGCTTTCATATCTGATAATACTGACCTCAGAGTCTCCAGTTTACAGTGGGGATTCCCCAGTCCATCAGAGAGCAGCTTCACTCCTGAATCCTTCAGGTCATTGTTACTCAGATCCAGCTCTCTCAGGTGTGAGGGGTTTGACTCCAGAGCTGAGACCAGAGAAGCACAGCCTTCCTCTGTGACTCCACAGCCTGACAGCCTGACAAAGAGATCATCATGACTTCACAAACACACTGTTAATTTAACACCAGTAGTGTAGAAGGACAATGGCAGATGCATTTGGTTTATTCTCTCAAATAACATATAGATTCATCATCCGTTTCCTAGAATTGTATGGTCATATTGTTATACTAATGTGAAAGTCAATGAATTTATTCAGTATGTTTTTCAATAAAATATTATATACATATTATAATACATATTTTTCTCTAACTTAATATTTCTTCCTGATGATTAGTTCTTATATGTCATTTTATTTACTCACAGAACAGCTCTGGAGGCTTTAACCACTGGCAGCAGCCTCAGAAGACCTTCCTCTGATCTGGAGTATTTCTTCAGGTCAAACACATCCAGCTCCTTTTCTGAAGTCAGCAACACAAAGACCAGAGCTGACCACTGTGCAGGTGACAGGTTGCGTTTTGAGAGACTTCCTGATCTCAGGAAGCTTTGGATCTCCTCCACTAGAGAATGGTCATTCAGTTCATTCAGACAGTGGAACAGATTGATGCTCCTCTCTGGAGAGGGATTCTTCCTGATCTTCTCCTTGATGTACTTGACTGTACCTTCATGGCTCTGTGAGCTGCTTCTTGTCTTTGTCAGTAGACCTCGTAAGTGCTTCTGATTGGACTCCACTGAGAGGCCCAGAAGGAAGCGGAGGAAAAGGTCCAGGTTTCCCGTCTCACTTTGTAAGGCTTTATCCACAGCACTCTTGTAGAAAGTAACTTTACGCCTTTGTTTGTTCCTCACATAAAAATTCCTGGACGTCGTTCTCAGTTTGTCCATTAGATTCTCATTGTTGTTGATGAATGAGAGGAACACATATACAGCAGCCAGAAACTCCTGAATGCTCAGATGAACAAAGCAGTACACCTTGTCCTGGTACAGCCCACATTCCTCTTTAAAGAGCTGTGTGCACAATCCTGAGTACACTGAGGCTTCATTGACATCAATGCCAGCCTCTTTCAGGTCTTCTTCATAGAAAATCAGATTGCCCTTCACAAGCTGTTGGAAAGCCAGTTTTCCCAGTGACAGAATGCTCTCTTTATTCCAGTGTGGACCTGTCTCTTCTTTCCCAAGATACTTTTCATTCTTCTGTTTGGTATGAAACACCACAAGGTGTGTGTACATCTCAGTCAGAGTCTTGGGCATCTCTTCTCTCTTATGTTTCAGCATGTGTTCAAGGACTGTTGCAGAAATCCAACAGAAGACTGGAATGTGGCACATGATGTGGAGGCTCCTTGATGTCTTTATGTGTGAGATGATTCTGCTGGACAGGTCCTCATCACTGAATCTCTTCCTGAAGTACTCCTCCTTCTGTGGGTCATTGAACCCTCGTACCTCTGTCACCTGGTCAACACACTCTGAAGGGATCTTATTGGCTGCTGCAGGTCGGGTAGTTATCCAGAGGAGAGCAGAGGGGAGCAGATTTCCCTTGATGAGATTTGTCAGCAGAACATCCACTGAGGTTGACTCTGTGACGTCCCAACAGATCTTGTTCTTCTGGAAGTCTAGGGGCAGTCGGCACTCATCCAGACCATCAAAGATGAACAGAACTTTGTACTTGTCATAGTTGGAGATTCTTGATTGTTTGGTTTCCATTGAGAAGTGATTGAGAAGTTCAATCAAAGTGTGTTTTTCCTCTTTCATCAAATTCAGCTCCCGAAAAGGAAATGAAAATACAAATTGGACATCCTGATTTGCTTTTCCTTCAGCCCAGTCCAGAATGAACTTCTGCACAGAGACTGTTTTTCCAATGCCAGCGACTCCCTTTGTCAGCACAGTTCTGATAGGTTTGTCTTGTCCAGTTAAGGGTTTGAAGATGTCGTTACATTTGATTGCAGTCTCTGGTCTTGCTTGTTTCCTGGTTGTTGTCTCAATCTGTCTCAGCTCATGTTCATTATTGACCTCTCCTGTTCCACCCTCTGTGATGTAGAGCTCTGTGTAGATGTTATTGAGAAGTGTTGGGTTTCCTTGTTTAGCGATCCCCTCAAATACACATTGAAACTTCTTCTTTAGATTAGATTTGTGTTCACGTTGGCAAATCACAGCAAGCTCATCTGAATGAAGAAATAACATGTACAGTATTGTAGGAATGTTATAAAGTTTTCAATTATAGTTATTTTATAGTAATTTCTTCTCTTAACCTGTTGAACCTATAGGGGCGCTGTGTCATTATTGGATAAAAAGACGTGCCCGTTTTAAGCGCAACATTTTGTCACGAAAAGATGCTTGAATATGCATGGAATTGACAGCCTTGGAAAGACACAACTCTGACGTCTCCAAAACTGCAAAGATATTATCTGTGCGTGCCCCAGAACTAATGCAACAGGCGAAACCAAGATGAAGTTTCATACAGGAAATGCCCCAGATTCTGAAGGCGCTGTGTTCCAATGTCTCCTTATATGGCTGTGAATGCGCCAGGAATGAGCCTGCCCTTTGTGTCGTTTCTCCAAGGTGTCTGCAGCATTGTGACGTGTTTGTAGGCATATCATTGGAAGATTGACCATAAGAGACTACATTTACCTGGTGTCCCGCCCGGTGTCCTGTGTGCGTAATCTGTAGGTCCATGCGCGTTCCATTTCTTCAGAACAGAAAGTAAAATGCCACGAAGGATTTTATCGTCGATGGATATGTGAAAAACACCTCGAGGATTGATTCTAAACATCGTTTGCCATGTTTCTGTCGATATTATGGAGTTAATTAGGAAAAAAGTTTGCGTTTTAATGACTTATTCTTTTTTTCCTTACCCTTTCCTTTTTTTTACCCAAACGCGATGAACAAAACTTGAGCGATTAGTCGACACAAATAATATTTTTTGTAAAAACGGAACATTTGCTAACAGAGTCTCCTCATTGAAAACATCCGAAGTTCTTCAAAGGTAAATGATTTTATTTGAATGCTTTTATGGTTTTTGTGGAAAATGTTGCATGCTGAATGCTAACGCTAAATGCTATGCTAAATTCTACGTTAGCCATCAATACTGTTACACAAATGCTTGTTTTGCAATGGTTGAGAAGCATATTTTGAAAATCTGAGATGATGTTGTTAACAAAAGGATAAGCTTGAGAGCAAATAGATTCATTTCATTTCATTAGCGATTTTCATGAATAGTTAACGTTGCGTTATGGTAATGAGCTTGAGGCTGTAGCCACGATAACGGATCCGGGATGGCTCGATGCAAGAAGTTAACTGACTGTCTAAATGTGTAAATGTTTTCATAATGCATTACAGACTGGTATGACTGATTACATTATTATTGGTATTATTAATGCTGTCTGTCTGTCTGTCTGTCTGTCTGTCTGTCTGTCTGTCTGTCTGTCTGTCTGTCTGTCTGTATGTCTGTCTGTCTGTCTGTCTGTCTGTCTGTCTGTCTGTCTGTCTGTGTCTGGCTATCTGTCTGTCTGGCTCTCTTTCTCTAAATTTGTCACCACATCACATCCCTGCTGCTACTTGATGAGGTCACTAGGTGTTGTGTTAAGGCTGTTTCAATATCATTGAGTTACACAGCTACTTTAGCTGTACTTTACCAAAAGCTTTTAAATGTTATAACAGCATTCAACATGAGGCAGACAGCTCTTACATTTCTCCAGTGTGTCAGCAAGCTCCTTCTGGTTTATTTTCCTCAGGATGTGCAGTGTGATCTTCAGAGCCCCCTCTCTGGCACTGCTCTCCTGCTTCTCATCTTCAGCATCCACCACTTCCTTATCCTGCTTCTGACTCTCAAAGCCTTGTGGGAGTTCTGGACTAAGAATCCTCTTGAACATCTTCAGCTCGTTCTTCACAAATGTCATAATTTTCTCTTCAAGCATCTGAAATAAATAAAGTAAATAAGTTAAGCAAGAGAAGAAATGCTTTCTCATTAACACATTAATGAATGATTGACAGATCAACTTTTCTTGAGGTAAACAAAAGTACATAACAGGACCACATACACTGAATATGGAGTCCAGGTCTGTTTGATGACTCTGGGAAGACTGACCACTGAGAATCTCTGACTCTGATCTCTCCTGTTGGTTTCTGTGGACAAAACATGAGATTACATCTCCTCATCCAGGGAGTACACACACACATGCACACACACACACACACACACACACACACTGGGAAGGAGGGAATGTTGTGTTTGTTTAATATTGTTTTAGGACTATGAAGATGGACAAAATGATTAGCCTATGGATTATGAAAACAACAACAATAAATGGGAAAATGGGAGGAGAAATGACTAGAGACAGTGTTGTTTAACTCACTGACCAGGACCCATGAGTTCTTCTTACCTTTGTTCAGTAGAAAAGTCTCCCTCTCTAAACTGTAAAGGTTGATCCATAGACTTGTCACTCTTCATGGACACACAGCTGGGAACAGGGGAGGCTGGTCTCTCCTGCTTGATTGGGCTTCAACACAACAGAGACAAACATTACATCTCTCATCTACTCTGAACTCCAAAAAGCTATATATCACTTTTCAGAAATGTTCGTAAATGAGCTTTTATTGTTTAAAGAAGTTGTTTATGTTTTATTGCTAAATGAGGAGATGGCCTGCTTCTATAAACCAATGAGGAGATGCAGCGCGAACTACGTCACAAATAGAACTGACTTCCAGAAGTTAGTTAGACGCTTGTTGGCACGCGCGAGCAGTGTGTCATTTTTAATAACTAAATAAATTTAGCGAAGCGAGCGTTGTAGTCAGTCTGTCAGCCCCGCTAAAAAGCTGGTGTCGTTACTCTGCCTTCTCCGGGGGCATGTTGAGGTACATTTACTAACCGGGAGGGTTGAATTATGTAATTTATTGGAGGGCTGGAAGACGCACTCTCGAGGTTGTTTACTCACAATATCAGATATTAAGATGATTTTTTATAATGAATGTATACTGAGGTTGAGGTTCTGACTAGTGATTATTTACCCGGGGTTCAATACCTGCTATTGAGGCGCCCTGAAAATAATATTCAAAAGTTCGGTCCTTGGACACAGAGGTTTAAACACTAAAGTTACCGTCCATCTAGTGAAGAGAGGAGAACCGGACAGAGGTAGCCAGCATCCGTCAACGAGAGAGGGAGAAGTCTCACCGGGATTTAACAGGTGGAAGAAACAACCGGGGAGCTCCATCGGTCCACAAGAAATGCAGACAGCCGGAGATGATGTAGTGGTAGCTATGGTAACTAGGATGCTGCTGGTAGAGTAGCTATGGTAACTAGGATGCTGCTGGTAGAGTAGCTATGGTAACTAGGATGCTGCTGGTAGAGTAGCTAGCTAGTTTACCGAGCTGTACCGACTAGCTAGGATAACTAGGATGCTGCTGGTAGAGTAGCTAGCTAGATTACCGAGCTGTACCGACTAGCTAGGATAACTAGGATGCTGCTGGTAGAGTAGCTAGCCAGCTTACCGAGCTGTACCAACTGATCAAAATAACTAAACCCAGTCTTTACAGTGGGTTACATTAGTAATATATATATTATAATATAATATAAACTCTTTACAGTGGGTTACATTAGTAATATACAGTATATATATTATAATATCAACTCTTTACAGTGGGTTACATTAGTAATATACAGTATATATATTATAATATCAACTCTTTACAGTGGGTTACATTAGTAATATATATATATATATATATTATAATATAATATCAACTCTTTACAGTTAGTAATATTCTTTTTATATATATTTTTTTTATTATTATGTAAAACAAACATTCTAAATTTCTTTATAACAATATGTTGAGATCTGGGCCCATATCCACAAAGTGTCTCAGAGTAGAACATTGGTCGTATAAGTGCAGAGAATAAAGACATTTTAAACTTATGGGTATAAATTAAAGCTATGCATGAAGTCTCAGTCCCACCTAGTCGGCAGATATTTAGGACACCTGGTGAGCTGTCCTAAGTAGTTAAGAGTTAACAGCAGTGTCTTGATAATACTATAGAATAATGCAGTGAGTCAGTGGTTCCTGAGCCACATGTAATTAGTTGGAGAAGTTAAAATAATGTTTTATATTTCTATATGATCAATCCATTAATAATATAGACCTACATGCAACAGTAAGTCTTGTGCTTTTGGCAATTATGTACAGTATGTTTATTAATTATGTATAACAAGTGATACCATGTATAACTGCATAGCATTTTGTCTTCATTTTGGCAGATTAACTCATGCTTATTTCTGAACATTAACTCAGGCTGGAGTCACATCCTCAAAACATTCATGAACCTTTCGTTGATCAGAACTCTGGAGGTTCTTCTTCACTGAAAAATAATAACTTTTAGTGGTTCCTTAAATTAAGGAAGTGATAGAAGCCTTTTTGGTTCTAGAAGGAACCTTCTGTTCTAAGAGTGTATAATAACAAACACGTTTTTCTTCTGATTATTTAATTATCTACATCATGTTATTTCCAGTTCTCCCTTTGGACACAACATCATGTTGTTAATTAATAATCCTGAAATGGCCCTTGAAGGCATCTATGGAAATGAACATTGTTCCAACGTTCTAGGAAACATTATTGGCAAGGGACTTGATGACTACTATGCCAAAGCTATTTAGAGTTGTTAAACGGGTGTGAAGAGTTGTACATTTACAACGAGTACAGTCAGGGTGCCGTGAGAACCCCTGCAGTACCTCCACAGACCCTGGATTGAGAACCCCTGCAGGACCTCCACAGACCCCGGATTGAGAACCCTGCAGTACCTCCACAGACCCCGATTGAGAACCCCTGCAGTACCTCCACAGACCGAGGATTGAGAACCCCTGCAGTACCTCCACAGACCCCGGATTGAGAACCCCTGCAGTACCTCCACAGACCCCGGATTGAGAACCCCTGCAGTACCTCCACAGACCCCGGATTGAGAACCCCTGCAGTACCTCCACAGACCCAGGATTGAGAACCCCCTGCAGTACCTCCACAGACCCCGGATTGAGAACCCCTGCAGTACTTCCACAGTCCCGGATTGAGAACCCCTGCAGTACCTCCACAGACCCCGGATTGAGAACCCCCTACAGTACCTCCACAGACCCAGGATTGAGAACCCCTGCAGTACCTCCACACCCCGGATTGAGAACCCCTGATTTAGCAGATGCTCTTATCCAGAGTGATTTACAGAAAGTGCTTTCATCTTAATTAAGATAGTTTAAGTGAGTATATATATATATATATACCTATCTAAAACCTATTAGTTAAAACTCTGAGAACAGTAATATTGAATGTACCCCATAGCAACCATTTCTGATTAAAAACAAATGTGGACATTTTGAAATAAACTCTTAATAATGTCATCAAATTGTCATCTCACCTCTTAGCCTTGGTGTCCTGTTCCCCAGAGAGAATCATTTTAGAGGCAGGGCCCCCCTCCTCTCTCTCCCCATAGAGACTAATTTTAGAGGCAGGGCCCCCCTCCTTTCTCTCCCCAGAGAGACTCATTTTAGAGGCAGGGCCCCCCTCCTTTCTCTCCCCAGAGAGACTCATTTTAGAGGCAGGGCCCCGCTCCTCTCTCTCCACAGAGAGACTCATTTTAGAGGCAGGGCCCCCCTTCTTGCTCTCCTCAGAGAGACTCATTTTAGAGGCAGGGCCCCGCTCCTCTCTCTCCCCAGAGAGACTCATTGTAGAGCACTGACCCCTAAACAGAGATCCAAAATGTTGGTTGTGGTTAACACAGTAATTATTTAATGTTAATTGTTATAATATATTAATTTTCTCTCATGAAACATTTACTAACAGACATAGAAACAATCAGAAGATTTATTGCAATCACATGAAAACGTAGTTGTGACATTTCATCTCCATGGTAACTGTCTGTAATAATAA
>NW_026277465.1:0-1086 GCF_023373465.1 Oncorhynchus keta | reverse complement strand
GGGAAATAGATGTCAGAAATGCAGTGCTTTATCACTGTAAGCTATCTGTCCAGAACCATATTTTCTTGCAATGCACATTATTGTATTATCAAATCATGCCAGTGGACTTCTGGTAAGTATGCTTTAGTGAGCAAGAGTTGCACTTGACCCCCAACAATGTTTATCCTCACCCAAAATGAATGCTGTATTGATGAGTCATTTCCCTCCACGCACTACTTCTCACCTGAATGCATTTTTATTTTATTTTAGGGGGTTGGACAAAAGCTGAAATTGGGGTTGAGAGTTACCCTTTTATATACTGAACAAAACTGTAAATGCAACATGCAATAATTTCAAACATTTCACTGGGTTACAGTTCGTTTAAGGAAATCAGTAAATTGAAATCAATTCATTAGGACCTAATCTGTAGATTTCAAATGACTGGGAATACAAATATCTGTTCACCTGACTTAGAATTCCTCACAATCAAATGTCGACCGCATTATCTACCAAGGGAATTCTCTTAGATTATAATCACAGCTGTATATATCCCCCCCAAGCAGACACATCGATGGCTCTGAACAAACTTAATATGACTTTATATGACTCTATGCAAACTGGAGTGAACAACATTTGCCTCATGCAGCACAACACATGTATAGAGTTAATCAGGCTGTTATTTGTGGCCTGTGGAATGTTGTCCCACTCTTTTTCAATGGCTGGTTAACATTCACATGAGTCCTCTGTCTCAATCACATGGATGAATGCGAGCAGCTTGGAGATTACACAACAATTTCAACAAAGGACACTGGGCGGACCCCTGGTAAATGTAGTCTCTTATGGCCAATCTTCCAATGATATGCCTACAAATACGTCACAATGCTGCAGACAACTTGGAGAAACGATAGAAAGGGCAGGCTAATTCGTGACGCGTTCACAGCCATATAAGGAGACAATGGAAAACAGAGCCTCAAAAAATCCTGCTCATTTCCTGTTTGAGGTTGCATCTTGGTTTCGCCTGTAAGATCAGTTCTGGGGCACCCACAGATAATATCTTTGCAGTTTTGAAGACGTCAGAGTGTTTTCTTTCCAAAGCTGTAATTATAT
>NW_026277464.1:0-2275 GCF_023373465.1 Oncorhynchus keta | reverse complement strand
ACCAGAGAACCTGATTCCCCACGTAGTGCACTATATTTAACCAGAGAACCTGATTCCCACTATATTTAACCAGAGAACCTGAGTGTGCACTATATTTAACCAGAGAACCTGGATTCCCATGTAGCACTATATTTAACGAGAACCTGATTCTCTACGTAGTGCACTATATTTAACCAGAGAACCTGGATTCCCACGTAGTGCACTATATTTAAATCCAGAGAACCTGATTCTACGTAGTGCACTATATTTAACCAGAGAACCTGATTCCCTACGTAGTGCAATTATATTTAACCAGAGAACCTGGATTCCCCAGAGACCCTGATTCCCACGTAGTGCACTATATTTAACCAGAGAACCTGATTCCCATGTAGTGCACTATATTTAACCAGAGAACCTGATTCCCCACGTAGTGCACTATATTTAACCAGAGAACCTGATTCCCCACCAGAGAACCTACTATATTTAACCAGAGAACCTGATTCCCCACGTAGTGCAATATATTTAACCAGAGAACCTGATTCCCTACGTAGTGCACTATATTTAACCAGAGAACCTGATTCCCCCGTAGTGCACTTATATTTAACCAGAGAATCTAGTACTATATTTAACCAGAGAACCTGATTCTACGTAGTGCTATATTTAACCAGAGAACCTGATTCCTATATTTAACCAGAGACCCTGATGTGTCCACTATATTTAACCAGAGAACCTGATTCCCCACGTAGTGCACTATATTTAACCAGAGAACCTGATTCCCACGTAGTGCCACTATATTTAACCAGAGAACCTGATTCCCCGAGTGCACTATATTTAACCAGAGACCCTGATTCCCCACGTAGTGCACTATATTTAACCAGAGAACCTGATTCCCCACGTAGTGCTACTATATTTAACCAGAGAACCTGATTCCCCACGTAGTGCCACTATATTTAACCAGAGAACCTGATTCCCCACTATATTTAACCAGAGACCTGATTCCCCAATGTGAAAGTACTCATATTTAACCAGAGAACCTGATTCCCACGAGAGTGCACTATATTTAACCAGAGAACCTGATTCCCACGTAGTGCCACTATATTTAACCAGAGAACCTGATTCCCCACGTAGTGCACTATATTTAACCAGAGAACCTGATTCCCCGCGTAGTGCACTATATTTAACCAGAGAACCTGATTCTACTATCCCCACGTGAGTACTATATTTAACCAGAGAACCTGATTCCCCACGTAGTACTATATTTAACCAGAGAACCTGATTCCCCACGTGAGTTTATATTTAACCAGAGAACCTGATTCCCCACGTGTAGTGCAATATATTTAACCAGAGAACCTGATTCCCCGTAGTGCTACTATATTTAACCAGAGAACCTGATTCCCCATGTAGTGCACTATATTTAACCAGAGAACCTGATTCCCCCCGTAGTGCTATATTTAACCAGAGAACCTGATTCCCCGTAGTGCACTATATTAACCAGAGAACCTGATTCCCCACGTAGTGCACTATATTTAACCAGCGAACCTGATTCTCCACGTAGTGCACTATATTTAACCAGAGAACCTGATTCCCCCGCGTAGTGCACTATATTTAACCAGAGAACCTGATTTCCCCACGTAGTGCACTATATTTAACCAGAGAACCTGATTCCCCACTATATTTAACCAGAGAACCTGATTCCCCGTAGTGTACTATATTTAACCAGAGAACCTGATTCCCCACTTAGTGCACTATATTTAACCAGGGAACCTGATTCCCCCGTAGTGCAATTACTTAACCAGAGAACCTGATTCCCCGTAGTGCACTATATTTAACCAGAGAACCTGATTCCCCCGCGTGAGTGCTATATTTAACCAGAGGACCTGATTCCCCGTAGTACTATATTTAACCAGAGAACCTGATTCCCCACGTAGTGCACTATATTTAACCAGAGAACCTGATTCCCCACGTAGTGCACTATATTTAACCAGAGAACCTGATTCCCCACGTAGTGCACTATATTTAACCAGAGAACCTGATTCCCCACGTAGTGCACTATATTTAACCAGAGAACCTGATTCCCCACGTAGTGCACTATATTTAACCAGAGAACCTGATTCCCCACGTAGTGCACTATATTTAACCAGAGAACCTGATTCCCCACGTAGTGCACTATATTTAACCAGAGAACCTGATTCCCCACGTAGTGCACTATATTTAACCAGAGAACCTGATTCCCCACGTAGTGCACTATATTTAACCAGAGAACCTGATTCCCCACGTAGTGCACTATATTTAACCA
>NW_026277463.1:0-7879 GCF_023373465.1 Oncorhynchus keta | reverse complement strand
CAGTAGATGGTAGATGTTCTAGGTCCCAAGAAACAAAGAGATCTTCTGTTGAATCTGACAATTAATCTTAATGGTTGTACAGTCGCCTCAAATAAAAACTGTGAAGCTGACCTCGGCGTTACTCTGACCCTGATCTCTTGAAGAACATATCAAGACCATTTCGAGGACAGCTTTTTTCCATCTACGTAACATTGCAAAAATCAGAAACTTTCTGTCCAAAAATGATGCAGAAAAATTAATCCATGCTTTTGTCACTTCTAGGTTAGACTACTGCAATGTTTCATTTTCCGCTACCCGGATAAAGCACTAAATAAACTTCAGTTAGTGCCAACACGGCCAAGCAGAATCCTGACTAGAACCAAAAATTAGATCATATTACTCCAGTGCTAGCCTCTTACACTGGCTTCCTGTCAAAGCAAGGGCTGATTTCAAGGTTTTACTGCTAACCTACAAAGCATTACATGGCTTGCTCCTACCTACCTCTCTGATTTGGTCCTGCCGTACATACCTACACGTACGCTACGGTCACAAGACGAGGCCTCCTAATTGTCCCTAGAATTTCTAAGCAAACAGCTGAGGCAGGGCTTTCTCCTATAGAGCTCCATTTTTATGGAACGGTCTGCCTACCCATGTCAGAGACGTTAAACTCGGTCTCAACCTTTAAGTCTTTACTGAAGACTCATCTCTTCAGTGGGTCATATGATTGAGTGTAGTCTGGCCCAGGAGTGGGAAGGTGAACGGAAAGGCTCTGGAGCAACGAACCGCCCTCTTGCTGTCTCTGCCTGGCCGGTTCCCCTTTCCACTGGGATTCTCTGCCCTAACCCTGTTACGGGGCTGGAGTCACTGGCTTGCTGGGGCTCTTTCGTGCGTCCCTGGGGGTGTGTCACCTGGGTGTGGGTTGATTCACTGTTGTGGTCGGCCTGGCTGGGTTGCCCCCTGGGCTGTACCGTGGCGGAGATCTTTGTGGGCTATACCGGCCTTGTCTCAGGATGGTAAGTTGGTGGTTGAAGATATCCCCTAGTGGTGTGGGGGATGTGCTTTGGCAAAGTGGGTGGGTTATATCCTTCCTGTTTGGCCCTGTCCGGGGTGTCCTCGGGATGGGCCACAGTGGTCTCCTGACCCCTCCTGTCTCAGCCTCCAGTGTTTATGCTGCAGTAGTTTATGTGTCGGGGGCTAGGGTCAGTTTGTTATATCTGGAGTACTTCTCCTGTCCTATTCGCAGTGTCCTGTGAATCTAAGTGTGCGTTCTCTAATTCTCTCCTTCTCTCTTCTTTCTCTCGGGAGGACCTGAGCCCTAGGACCATGTCCCAGGACTACCTGACATGAGGACTCCTTGCTGTCCCCAGTCCACCTGGCCATGCTCCTGTTCCAGTTTCAACTGACCTGAGCTTTGATTAGACTGGTAATATAATGACAGTAGATGGTAGACCAGGGTCATATAATGACAGTAGATGGTAGACCAGGTTAAGATAATGACAGTAGAAGGTAGACCAGGGAAATATAAGACAGTCGAGGGTCGACCAGGTAATATAATGACAGTAGATGGTAGACCAGGTAATATAATGACAGTAGATGGTAGACCAGGGTAATATAATGACAGTAGATGGTAGACCAGGGTAATATAATGAGAGTAGATGGTAGACCAGGTTAATATAATGACAGTAGATGGTAGACCAGGGTAATATAATGACAGTAGATGGTAGACCAGGGTAATATAATGACAGTAGATGGTAGACCAGGGTAATATAATGACAGTAGAAAGTAGACCAGGGTAATATAATGACAGTAGAAAGTAGACCAGTGTAATATAATGACAGTAGAGACCAAGGTGATATAATGACAGTAGATGGTAGACCAGGGTAATATAATGACAGTCGAGGGTCGACCAGGGTAATATAATGACAGTAGATGGTAGACCAGGGTAATATAATGACAGTAGATGGTAGACCAGGGTAATATAATGACAGTAGATGGTCACATAATGACAGTAGATAGTAGACAAGGGTGATATAATGACAGTAGATGGAAGACCAGGGTAATATAATGACAGTAGATGGTAGACCAGGGTCATATAATGACAGTAGATGGTAGACCAGGTTAAGATAATGACAGTAGAAGGTAGACCAGGGTAATATAATGACAGTAGATGGTAGACCAGGTTAATAGATTGACAGTAGATGGTAGACCAGGGAAATATAATGACAGTAGATGGTAGACCAGGGTAATATAATAACAGTAGAGACCAGGGTAATATAATGACAGTAGAGGGTAGACCAGGGTAATTTAATGACAGTAGAAAGTAGACTAGGGTAATATAATGACAGTAGAAAGTAGACCAGGGTAATATAATGACAGTAGATGGTAGACCAGGGTAATATAATGACAGTAGATGGTAGACCAGGGTAATATAATGACAGTAGATGGTAGACCAGGGTAATATAATGACAGTAGATGGTAGACCAGGGTAATATAATGACAGTAGATGGTAGACCAGGGTAATATAATGACAGTAGATGGTAGACCAGGGTAATATAATGACAGTAGATGGTAGACCAGGGTAATATAATGACAGTAGAAAGTAGACTAGGGTAATATAATGACAGTAGAAAGTAGACAAGGGTAATATATTGACAGTAGATGGTATACCAAGGTAATATAATGACAGTAGATGGTAGACCAGGTTAATATAATGACAGTAGATGGTAGACCAGGGTAATATAATGACAGTAGATGGTCACATAATGACAGTAGATAGTAGACGAGGGTGATATAATGACAGTAGATGGTAGACCAGGGTAATATAATGACAGTCGAGGGTCGACCAGGGTAATATAATGACAGTAGAAAGTAGACCAGGGTAATATAATGACAGTAGAAAGTAGACCAGTGTAATATAATGACAGTAGAGACCAAGGTGATATAATGACAGTAGATGGTAGACCAGGGTAATATAATGACAGTCCAGGGTCGACCAGGGTAATATAATGACAGTAGATGGTAGACCAGGGTAATATAATGACAGTAGATGGTAGACCAGGGTAATATAATGACAGTAGAAGGTAGACCAGGGTAATATAATGACAGTAGATGGTAGACCAGGGTAATATAATGACAGTAGATGGTCACCATAATGACAGTAGATAGTAGACAAGGGTGATATAATGACAGTAGATGGTAGACCAGGTAATATAACAAGAGTAGATCTTAATATAATAACAGTAGAATCAGGGTAATATAATGACAGTAGATGGTAGACCAGGTTAAATAATGACAGTAGAAGGTAGACCAGGGTAATATAATGACAGTAGAAAGTAGACCAGGGTAATATACCATTTAGATGGTAGACCAGGGTTTATAATGACAGTAGATGGTAGACCAGGTTAATTTAATGACAGTAGATGGTAGACAGAAAAATATAATGACAGTAGATTTTGTAGATAACAGGTAGACCATAATGAATATAATGACAGTAGATGGTAGACCAGGGTAATAATGACAGTAGATGGTAGACCAGGGTAATATAACCAGAGATGGGACCAGGGTAATATAATGACAGTAGATGGTAGACCAGGGTAATATAAATGACAGGTAGAATGACAGTAGATGGTAGACCAGGGTAATATAATGACAGTAGATGGTAGACCAGGGTAATATAATGACAGTAGATGGTAGACCAGGGTAATATAATGTAGTAGATGGTAGACCAGGGTAATATAATGACAGTAGATGGTAGACAGGGTAATATAATGACAGTAGATGGTAACGACCAGGGTAATATAATGACAGTAGATGGTAGACCAGGGTAATATAATGAGTAGATGGTATGACCAGGTAATATAATGACAGTAGATGGTAGACCAGGGTAATATATATGACAGTAGATGGCAGACAGGTATATAATGACAGTAGATGGTAGACCAGGTAATATAATGACAGTAGATGGTAGACCGGGTAGATGATGGTGGCCAGGTAATTAAATGACAGTAGAAAGTAGACCAGGGTAATATAATGACAGTAGAAAGTAGACCAGGTAATATAATGACAGTAGATGGTAGACCAGGTTAATATAATGACAGTAGATGGTAGACCAGGGGTAATATAATGACAGTAGATGGTAGACCAGGGTAATATAATGACAGTAGATGGTAGACCAGGGTAATATAATGACAGTAGATGGTAGACCAGGTAATATAATGACAGTAGATGTAGACCAGGGTGAATATAATGACAGTAGATGGTAGACCAGGGTAATATAATGACAGTAGATGGTAGACCAGGTCATATAATAGATGGTAGACAGGTAATATAATGACAGTATGGTAGACCAGGGTAATATAATGACAGTAGATGGTAGACCAGGTTAATATAATGACAGTAGATGGTAGACCAGGGAAATATAATGACAGTAGATGGTAGACCAGGGTAATATAATGACAGTAGATGGTAGACCAGGTTAATAACAGTAGATGGTAGACAGGGTAATATAATGACAGTAGAGGTACCAGGGTAGAAGGTAGACCATATAATGACAGTAGAGAGACCAGGGTAATATAATGACAGTAGATGGTAGACCAGGGTAATATAATGACAGTAGATGGTAGACCAGGGTAATATAATGACAGTAGATGGTCCAGGGTAATATAATGACAGTAGATGGTAGACCAGGGTAATATAATGACAGTAGATGGTAGACCAGGGTAATATAATGACAGTAGATGGTAGACCAGGAAATATAATACAGATGGTAGACCAGACAGTAGATGGTAGACCAGGGTAATATAATGACAGTAGATGGTAGACCAGGGTAATATAATGACAGTAGATGGTAGGGTACCAGACAGTAGATATAATGAATGACAGTAGATGGTAGACCAGGGTAATATAATGACAGTATGGTAGACCAGGGTAATATAATGACAGTAGATGGTAGACCAGGGTAATATAATGACAGTAGATGGTAGACCAGGGTAATAATGACAGTAGATGGTAGACCAGGTTAATATAATGACAGTAGAAGGTAGACCAGGGTAATATAATGACAGTAGATGGTAGACCAGGTAATATAATGACAGTAGATGGTAGACCAGGGTAATATAATGACAGTAGATGGTAGACCAGGGTAATATAATGACAGTAGAGTAGACCAGGGTAATATAATGACAGTAGATGGTAGACCAGGGTAATATAATGACAGTAGATAGTAGACCAGGGTATATAAATGACAGTAGATGGTAGACCAGGGTAATATAATGACAGTAGATGGTAGACCAGGGTAATATAATGACAGTAGATGGTAGACCAGGGTAATATAATGACAGTAGATGGTAGACCAGGGTAATATAATGACAGTAGATGGTAGACCAGGGTAATATAATGACAGTAGAAGGTAGACCAGGGTAATATAATGACAGTAGATGGTAGACCAGGGTAATATAATGACAGTAGATGGTCACATAATGACAGTAGATAGTCACATAATGACAGTAGATAGTAGACAAGGGTGATATAATGACAGTAGATGGTAGACCAGGGTAATATAATGACAGTAGATGGTAGACCAGGGTCATATAATGACAGTAGATGGTAGACCAGGTTAAGATAATGACAGTAGAAGGTAGACCAGGGTAATATAATGACAGTAGATGGTAGACCAGGTTAATAGATTGACAGTAGATGGTAGACCAGGGAAATATAATGACAGTAGATGGTAGACCAGGGTAATATAATAACAGTAGAGACCAGGGTAATATAATGACAGTAGAGAGACCAGGGTAATATAATGACAGTAGAAAGTAGACCAGGGTAATATAATGACAGTAGAAAGTAGACCAGGGTAATATAATGACAGTAGATGGTAGACCAGGTTAATATATTGACAGTAGACCAGGGTAATATAATGACAGTAGAGACCAGGGTAATATAATGACAGTAGATGGTAGACCAGGGTAATATAATGACAGTCGATGGTAGACCAGGTAATATAATGACAGTAGATGGTAGACCAGGGTAATATAATGACAGTAGATGGTAGACCAGGTAATATAATGACAGTAGAGGTAGACCAGGGTAATATAATGACAGTAGATGGTAGACCAGGGTAATATAATGACAGTAGATGGTAGACCAGGGTAATATAATGACAGTAGATGGTAGACCAGGGTAATATAATGACAGTAGATGGTAGACCAGGGTAATATAATGACAGTAGATGGTAGACCAGGGTAATATAATGACAGTAGATGGTAGACCAGGGGTAATATAATGACAGTAGATGGTAGACCAGGGTAATTTAATGACAGTAGAGACCAGGGTAATGATAAATGACAGTAGATGGTAGACCAGGGTAATATATTGACAGTAGATGGTAGACCAGGTAATATAATGACAGCAGAGGGTCGACCAGGGTAATATAATAACAGGAGATGGTAGACCAGGGTAATATAATGACAGTAGATGGTAGACCAGGGTAATATAATGACAGAGAAAGTAGACTAGGTAATATAATGACAGTAGAAAGTAGACCAGGGTAATATAATGAGAGTAGATGGTAGACCAGGTTAATATATTGACAATAGATAAATGGGCTCCGGGTAATATAATGACAGTAGAGAATTACGACAAGGTAATATGTAACGGGAAGTGCGACAGGAGGTAATATAATGACAGTAGATGTTGGGCCAGGAGTAAATATAATGACAGTAGATAGTGAATAAGTTAATATAAATAATATATGCCATTGGCTGACGCTTTGTCCCAGCGACTTACTGAAGTCATGTGCCACACACATTCACGTATGGGTGGTCGGAATGAACCACTGCCTGGCAAGCTACAAGCGCCATGCTCTAACTGAGCCACAGGACTACTTTGTGGGTTTGTGTAGCAACAGGATTATTATTATGGGGGCAGAGGGCAAGTGGCCTTTCCATTCACAATGACTCTGCAAAGCCTGCGATGCAGCTTAGGCCAGCCAGTGCTAAGGCCAGGGTTAAGCTTGCGATGCAGCTAGGCCAGCCAGTGCTAAGGCCAGGGTTGCTTGCGATGCAGCTAGGCCAGCCAGAGCTATAGGCCAGGGTTAAGCCTGCGATGTAGCTTAGGCCAGACAGAGCTACAGGCCAGGGTTAGGTCTCGCGATGTAGCTTAGGCCAGACAGAGCTAAGGCCAGGGTTAGTCTGCGATGTAGCTAGGCCAGACAGAGCCAAGGCCAGGGTTAAGCCTGCGATGTAGCTAGGCCAGATCAGAGCTAAGGCCAGGGTTGTCTGCGATGTAGCTAGGCCAGACAGAGCCATGCTCAGGGTTAAGCCTGCGATGTAGCTAGGCCAGACAGAGCCATAAGGCCATGGTTAAGCTCTGCGATGTAGCTAGGGCCAGACAGAGCTAAGGCCAGGGTTAAGCCCGCGATGAAGCCAGGGCCAGACAGAGCTAAGGCCAGGTTGGGTCTGCATGTAGCCATAGGCCAGACAGAGCTAAGGCCAGGGTTACTCATGCGATGTAGCTAGGCCAGACAGAGCCAAGGCCATGGTTAAGCCTGCGATGTAGCTAGGCCAGACAGAGCTAAGGCCAGGGTTAAGCCTGGCGATGTAGCTAGGCCAGACAGAGCTAAGGCCAGGGTTAAGCCTGCGATGTAGCTAGGCCAGACAGAGCTAAGGCCAGGGTTAAGCCTGCGATGTAGCTAGGCCAGACAGAGCTAAGGCCATGGTTAAGGCACGTATGAAGAAATGTAAAACACTCAAAAACAAATGATGCAAACAATCAAACCTAGTGCAGTAGCTTTAAGCATAGCATCAGTGGTGATGGAGCATTTGGTGAAGACGCTCATTTTGACAGCACTTAAATCCACCACACAGCCTACTGTTCACTGCTACACAGCCTACTGTTCACT
>NW_026277462.1:0-2797 GCF_023373465.1 Oncorhynchus keta | reverse complement strand
CACAGGAAGCTATAAGTCAACACATATCCTCATTGTTGTATGCTTTACAGAATCCTGAGTTTAAGTCCTTCACGTTAAGAACTGACTGATTTACAGGGTTGAATGCACTATGTCTATCGTGACTGCAGGCAGGGTATGGATATACACTTTTTTTCTTCTCTATTTTCATTTGGACCTTTAATCCCAGAGAAATGGCAATAACTCAAAAACCGTTGAGGCCTAGACGCCATCTTGTTCGGGGCCAACTGCCCCGTAGCATGCCAAACCTCCGCTCACCAAGTTTCGGCTTCAGAAATATTTCCTTTTTGAGATAAGGCCCCGTCGTGATTCGTGATGTTTTGTCCAATAGCAATATGATTGCTTATGTCCTCTTGTGGGATTTTTCCGGAACAGCGGAAAAAATGACCAAAATTTGATTCTTTTATAAAACGGAAACCGAATGTCCGACAAGTTAATTTGATGACTTCCGGTAGGTCCGGCCCTGCCGCTCGGACCGACGCCGTCACGGAATTTTACAAACGTTTTTCGGACGTCTAGTAAGGGACCGTACATTTGCAATATGGACTTTCTCACTAACCATACAGCAAATGTCAAAATGTTCCCTTAATGTTAGTGACATGTAATGGGATGATGAGTTAAGAATCTGGTGGTCCCAGCGCGCACGACCACGTGGAGTTCCAGGTCTCCGGTAGCCTCTGGAACTGCCGATCTGCGGTAACAAGGCAGAGTTCATCTCAGCCTATGCCTCCCTCAGTCCCTCGACTTCTTGGCACTGACGGAAACATGGATCACCACAGATAACACTGCTACTCCTACTGCTCTCCTCGTCCGCCCACGTGTTCTCGCACACCCGAGCTTCTGGTCAGCGGGGTGGTGGCACCGGGATCCTCATCTCTCCCAAGTGGTCATTCTCTCTTTCTCCCCTTACCCATCTGTCTATCGCCTCCTTTGAATTCCATGCTGTCACAGTTACCAGCCCTTTCAAGCAACATCCTTCTCATTTGCTCGCCCTCCAGGTTCCCTCGGAGGTTCATCAATGAGCTTGATGCCTTGATAAGCTCCTTTCCTGAGAATGACTCCACCTCTCACAGTTCTGGGCGACTTTAACCTCCCCACGTCTACCTTTGACTCATTCCTCCTCTGCCTCCTTCTTTCCACTCCTCTCCTCTTTTGACCTCACCCTCTCACCTTCCCCCCTACTCACAAGGCAGGCAATACGCTCGACCTCATCTTTACTAGATGCTGTTCTTCCACTAACCTCATTGCAACTCCCCTCCAAGTCTCCGACCACTACCTTGTATCCTTTTCCCTCTCGCTCTCATCCAACACTTCCCACACTGCCTACTCGGATGGTATCGCGCCGTCCCAACCTTCGCTCTCTCTCCCCTTCTCTCTCCTCTTCCATCCTATCATCTCTTCCCTCTGCTCAAACCTTCTCCAACCTATCTCCTGATTCTGCCTCCTCAACCCTCCTCCCTCCCCTTTCTGCATCCTTTGACTCTCTATGTCCCCTATCCTCCAGGCCGGCTCGGTCCTCCTCCCCGCTCCGTGGCTTGACGACTCATTGCGAGCTCACAGAACAGGGCTCCGGGCAGCCGAGCGGAAATGGAGGAAAACTCGCCTCCCTGGGACCTGGCATCCTTTCTCCCTCCTCTCTACATTTTCCTCCTCTGTCTCTGCTGCTAAAGCCACTTTCTACCTCTAAATTCCAAGCATCTGCCTCTAACCCTCTGGCTCTTTGCCACCTTCTCCTCCTCCTCACTTGGCTCTGTCATAACCTCATGGTCTCTCCTATCATTGCTATGCAGACGACACACAATTAATCTTCTCCTTTTCCCCCTTCTGATGACCAGGTGGCGAATCGCATCTCTGCATGTCTGGCAGACATATCAGTGTGGATGACGGATCACCACCTCAAGCTGAACCTCGGCAAGACTGAGCTGCTCTTCCTCCCGGGGAAGGACTGCCCGTTCCATGATCTCGCCATCACGGTTGACGACAACTCCATTGTGTCACTCCTCCCAGAGCGCTAAGAACCTTGGCGTGATCTGGACAACACCCTGTCGTTCTCAACAACATCGAGGCGGTGGCCCGTTCCTGTAGGTTCATGCTCTACAACATCCTTGAAATGCGACCCTGCCTCACACAGGAAGCGGCGCAGGTCCTAATCCAGGCACTTGTCATCTCCCGTCTAGTTACTGCAACTCGCTGTTGGCTGGGCTCCCTGCCTGTGCCATTAAACCCTACAACTCATCCAGAACGCCGCAGCCCGTCTGGTGTTCAACCTTCCCAAGTTCTCTCACGTCACCCCGCTCCTCCGCTCTCTCCACTGGCTTCCAGTTGAAGCTCGCATCCGCTACAAGACCATGGTGCTTGCCTACGGAGCTGTGAGGGGAACGGCACCTCAGTACCTCCAGGCTCTGATCAGGCCCTACACCCAAACAAGGGCACTGCGTTCATCCACCTCTGGCCTGCTCGCCTCCCTACCACTGAGGAAGTACAGTTCCCGCTCAGCCCAGTCAAAACTGTTCGCTGCTCTGGCCCCCAATGGTGGAACAAACTCCCCACGACATCGGAGTCAATCACCACCTTCCGGAGACACCTGAAACCCCACCTCTTTAAGGAATACCTAGGATAGGATAAGTAATCCTTCTCACCCCCCTAAAATATTTAGATGCACTATTGTAAAGTGGCTGTTCCACTGGATGTCATAAGGTGAATGCACCAATTTGTAAGTCGCTCTGGATAAGAGCGTCTGCTAAATGACTTAAATGTAATGTAAATTAATGCAGTTTTA
>NW_026277461.1:0-2396 GCF_023373465.1 Oncorhynchus keta | reverse complement strand
TACCTCTTCTGTATTTTCCTTCAGGGACTGTCAAAATAGCAGGATGATGTGCCTCACTTTATGCCTCTACCTCTGCTAGTCATTGAATTATCTTTTTGTCTATATCCATTCCATGGACTTGATTAATTTCTGAGAAGTTCTGAAAAGATAATTAAGATAATTAACGCGGACATGTAACGTTTCCAAAATGGGATAGTATTGTACATGTAACGTTTCCAAAATGGGATAGTATTGTCCATGTAACGTTTCCAAAATGGGATAGTATTGTCCATGTAACGTTTCCAAAATGGGATAGTATTGTCCATGTAACGTTTCCAAAATGGGATAGTATTGTACATGTAACGTTTCCAAAATGGGATAGTATTGTCCATGTAACGTTTCCAAAATGGGATAGTATTGTACATGTCCCCTTGTGAGTTAATAGTGTTGCTGGCTGTAGCAGGCTATATCCATGTAACGACCTCCAAAAATGTGATTCAGTTCGTTGTACATCTCGTCTGGACAGGTCACCGTCCTTACTTGAAAGTTAATGTTTGCTAGTATTGTCACAAAACTGAGAACCCCTTGATTGGTTAATAGTGTTGCTGGCTGTAGCCATGTTGGCTTTATGGAAGCGAAATACCTCCATTGAACAAATATAGTTCGTTGTACATCCTCGTCTGGACGGTTCACCGTCGTTAGTTAGTTAGATAAACGGTACTGTACTGCTAGCTCATACAACGCCGACTTTCAATATTTAATATTCTGATAATTAACTATAGTAACGTTACGGAAGATAGTCACAGAAAACCGTCATTGTCTTCGTTATTCATTATTAGTATGTTATATTATTGTAATTGTTATTTCTAGACATATTCAGAGGCAAACATCAGCAACTTAACCTTTTTTAACTTGTTGTCGCATCCAAACTTGTCACCATCGTTTCCAGTTGTAGTACGAAGTTCCCGGAAAAGTCCAGCAACAACGGAGGTTCCTCGATGAACCCACCTTCTAACAAGTTCTTTGAAGAACCTTTGGGGCAGTTTTTATTGACCAGAACCATACGGTTCTTAGGGGATCTGAGAACGCTCAGTTGAACCCTTCATTTTTTGGAGTTGTAATCGGATCTATTTACTCTCGAATTCAAAAACATGCTGATTAGCATCAACGAACTGACGTTGAGCCACGGGCAGTCAGCGGCTGCTGCTCCAATACAGTAGGGTGAGGCGGTGAACTGATGTTGAATGTGTTGAGATCATTAAAATTAATTAGTGAAACTGTTAAAAAAATAGTGTATGACATATTAAATATATTAGGCTATTATTATCATATAGAAACATCAACATACATTATTGTTTCATTCAATTTCACATTATACGGATATTTAATTTTTTCAAGTTCTATCGCCCAATAGCACACTATTCCTAACCAGTCCCTCCTCAGCCTTCCTCTCCTCTGAAGACCCAGTGAGGTTGGAGCTCAGTCAGAGAGCTGTTGAGGGACTGGTTAGGAAGAACACTTCTACAGCCAGAGAGGTGAGAGGTCAAAGATGGTAAATATTTATGTCCCCTTAATGGTTCATCACATAAGCAAAAGGTAATATGTTCCATCATCCATGTTTATTTACATTAGTACAAATTGTCCACTGATATTGGTGTAATTTCTCACCCCTTTTGGCTGTATGAAAGTTAATTTTCCCTCAGACACAAACATTTGTTCTTTGATATTATGAAGGTAATTTGTGTAGAATTTACTTTTCCCCACATCTCTTTATATTGCTTATGCATATTTGGTGGCTTGACTGCGTCAAAGGCCCATCCTGTTAGATCTGAACCTAATGGAGCGATCGGATGACAGAAATCACATTTAGGTGCCAGGTGTAACTGAGGCCATAGACGCTCCATATTAATTACTTTTAATGTTTTATATAATATGACTAAATGTGTTTCTGTGTTGCAGGGGCAGTCAAGAAATGGAACGGCAAGGCCACAGAACATGACATAAGCAGAGCTGTGGGAGACCACCTCAAGCCCCTGGTAGAGCCGGGGGTGGTGTTTACCACTCCACCACGCCTTCAGCAGGCTGGAAAAGTGGGATTGATACTGTTTTTCATACTAAGAGGGACCAAGAGTCTGATTGGTCAGTCTTTGGGTTCATTTGTTGAAATCAAATCAAGCTTTATTTATACAGCACATTTCAGACATGGATGCAACACAATGACTTCACAGGAAAAAAACTAAATGAAAATAAACTAAAATATTTAGTACACAACAAACAGAAGATTAACAACTGAAAGACTAATGAACATTTAAGAACATTTCATTGATTAAAATATTAATTGGATGCTATATCCAACCCAAAATATTAGCTTCTTTTTTAGGAGGGGCTCTGAAAGACACTATGGGGGTGTCCACTGG
>NW_026277459.1:0-4787 GCF_023373465.1 Oncorhynchus keta | reverse complement strand
CACCCAAGCTAACTGGCTATCTTTGGCTAGCTTGCTAGCTACTTTGAACACAAATGAGAGAACACCTCACTCTGACCATTTTTACTCGCCCTAGCAGAGCTGGTTATGCTGTTTTCATGTTATCAGAGCATTGGTGACTGTAACTGTGTTTCTGGCAACAATTTAATTATGCTTTTTTGCAGACGTTTACTGATACCGGTTATATTCAACGGGCTTACGGTTTGTAAAATGAATCAATAATCTGTTCTTTGGCACACTCAGATGAGAGTGCTCTGAAATCAAGTAGATAGCCAGTGAATTAACAATGTTCATTGAAGAGCACAATGACTATAAAAGCTTAGCTAAGCCTGATGTATAAATAGCCAACTAAATTTTGTGTTTGGTGGCTAGCTAACATAATGGTACATACTGCTGCAATGATATGCTACGCGTTTCGTAAGGATAGCGTAGCAAAGAAATAACTTATTTGTCATAATTAGTTATAGCACTGAAATTGTATCTGCTCTCGTCTCACTTCGGCACCATATTTTCTGCCATTTTCTTAAAATGTTATGAAGCCACGCCTGTTGTCTGAAGAATTGCATTATGGGCCCTGAAAGCAAAATAATGTCCACTGCTTGAAAACTTCGTATTTTGGCTAATCTGGCACACTACCTATATCATACTGTAGCACATAAATTAACAATTGTCATGACCAGTAAACATACTATACTATATACACTTATATACACTTACTATATAAACATACTATATACTATATACACTTACACTCATATACACTATATACTATATACACTTACATCACAAGTAGTATGGTTAGATGTATGTAGCTACTGATTTTGTGTAGTTATTTCTAGGCTATTGTAATCAACTTTGATATACCACTTGACAACAACAATATGTCATTTGAAACCGAAAGGTGTATCATCAAATACCATTTCTACAAAAGCCAGCCTTTCTTTCTCTGTCCACTACTGTATTCCCATACCTCATACTGAAATTTGAATTTGTTTTTTTTAAATGTGATAAACCCGAAGTTTTTCTTTTGACTGCATTCTGGAAAAGGTCAATAATTAAGCTTCATGTGTTATTGAAACATGTGCTCTTAGAGAATGAAACAGAAGTTTACAGACCTGTGTCCCAAAGTTCAATTCCTTATATATCCTAAATCAAATATAGACACCGACTATTTCTCAATTAGCCTAACATTAGAATGGATTTTCCAAGTCTTCCAATTGTATTCTAAGGATATAACAAACACACACATTTTTCAACAATAACCGCTGTTGTTCGACCTGCACTGTAGCATTGCTTTGGGCTGATACTACTGCTTTAGATGTGGATGCATGTGGCATTCCCGAAACTTTGAGAAAAAATATGTTTAGTTGTGCGTGTTGTTCACACGAATACCTGCCCTCTCATTGGCTAGAATGGTCCCACCTGATCTTGCCTGTCTTCATTCGTTGAGCACATGTATTTCCATTTACATTACATTTAAGTCATTTAGCAGACGCTCTTATCCAGAGCGACTTACAAATTGGTGCATACACCTTATGACAACCAGTGGAACAGCCACTTGCATCTAAATCTTGTTGGGGGGTGAGAAGGGGGGGTGAGAAGGATTACTTACCCTTACTTACCCTATCCTAGGTATTCCTTGAAGAGGTGGGGTTTCAGGTGTCTCCGGAAGGTGGTGATTGACTCCGCTGTCCTGGCGTCGTGAGGGAGTTTGTTCCACCATTGGGGGGCCAGAGCAGCGAACAGTTTTGACTGGGCTGAGCGGGAACTGTACTTCCTCAGTGGTAGGGAGGCGAGCAGGCCAGAGGTGGATGAACGCAGTGCCCTTGTTGGGTGTAGGGCCTGATCCAGGCCTGGAGGAACTGAGGTGCGGTTCCCCTCACAGCTCCGTGGCGAGCACCATGGTCTTGTAGCGGATGCAGGCTTCAGCTGGAAGCCAGTGGAGAGGCGGAGACGGGGTGACGTGAGGGAGAACTTGGGAAGGTTGAACACCAGACGGGCTGCGGCGTTCTGGATGAGTTGTAGGGGTTTATTAGCACAGGCAGGAGCCCAGCCAACAGCGAGTTGCAGCGATTTCCGGCTGTTAGAGTCGTCCTCCGCTCTTGTCCAATATAAAGTAATCTTTGCTTTAGGGGATGTGTATGAGTGGGCTCGTCTTTAAATGACCCGCCTAGTTCCTGTTGAAATTCTAAAGTTGATTGGCTACGCTCTGTGAGGGTGGATTCCACTGACGCATTCCGTTTGAACAATAAATAGAGCGAACAAGGCTCCTTCCAGTTCACAAGTCTGCGAAGACGCATGAAGAAGTTCTTGCTTCAACAGTGATTGAACGGAACTCATCTGCCTTCGTCCGCATCATATAACATTCCTGGTTGTTGACATAGTACTTACTTGAACCGTAAAAGCAAAATAGTCGAAGAAACTCTATTTTTGTACTGTTCATTTAGATATTAAAGAAAATCTGCTGAAATGGAGTCTCAGATCCGCCAGAACTATCACCACGATTGCGAAGCTGCCATCAACCGGATGATCAATTTGGAGATGTTTGCCTCCTACACCTACACTTCAATGGTAAGGAGTTTACCAAGGTGACCGTTTAGTTTTACTCGTCTTATTCCTGGGCCTAAATACCTCTTTTTCACATGTTTTATTCTGTTGGCCTAGATAATTAATATCAAAGAAATTCCGTGAAGTGCAATTTTTCTTTTTTTTTCAAATGAAGCCGGGAATTTATATTTGACAGGGCGCGTAACAACTCCTTGACAGGTTAATCGGTAGGTTACCAAGTAGACTACAGACTAGACTGATGCATGCCTTTGTCATCAAGTTTAGTTGCAACAACAAGAACATAATGCCGAGGCACGTTTGGCATGTTTTTCTTCTAACCACACACTTTTGTTTGTCCACCCAGGCTTTCTATTTCTCCCGTGACGATGTGGCTCTGCCTGGCTTCGCGCATTTCTTCAAGGAGAACAGCGACGAGGAGCGGGAGCACGCCGACAAGCTACTCTCCTTCCAGAACAAGAGAGGTGGACGCATTTTACTCCAGGACATCAAGGTGAGCGCCTGAGCATCAAAACACATTTAGATTGTAGACTGATGAATGTCTTTACCACTTGTACACATTCTCCTCCATGGAGTAAGTTGATCTAGAGAACCTGGAGTACTGAACATACTGCCTCTAACCACTGAACTGAAAGTGTAAGGGGTGTAACTAAACTTTATCCTAACCTTAACATCTGCTAGTAGTCATTAACATTTCTGTGTTCACTCTGTCCTGTGTAGAAGCCAGAACGTGATGAGTGGGGCAATGGGCTGGAGGCCATGCAGTGTGCTCTGCAGCTGGAGAAGAATGTGAACCAGGCCCTGCTGGACCTGCACAAGATTGCCTCTGACAAGGTTGACCCCCATGTAAGTTATGGTGGAACCGCACATCACATGTATGTATCACATAGAATACAGGTACTGTCCCAGGAGATGATCAGGTTGTTGTAGCTCTGATAACTAATGACACGGGATTGTTTGACCTGCTTCTTCACACACGTGCACGGTAGTCCACAGATGCACACAATGCAGCTAATGCGTAAGGGGGGCAGCAGTTTGTCTAGTGGTTAGAGATTTATGCCTTAAAGGTTGCTGGATTGAATCCCAGGCTGACAAGGTAAAAATGTGTTCTGCCCAGAACAAGGCAGTTAACCTATTGTTCCACATTAGGATGCCATTGTAAATAAGTGTCAACGGACTTGTCTAGTTAAAAATGGACACCTCATTATCTGCGTGTTACTGTAGTTACAATAGTCTGTATTCATTCTCTTTTTCTGACCTGTGAAATTTTTCCTCTTTAGCTGTGTGACTTCCTGGGGACTCATTACCTGAACCAGCAGGTGGAGGCCATTAAAAGCTGGGAGACCACATCACCAACCTCACCAAGATGGATGCTGTCAAAACAAGATGGCAGAGTACCTGTTTGACAAGCACACCCTGGGAGGCCAGAGCTAAACCACTTCCATCCCCAGGCTATGGCCTCCAGCCTCAGACCAGGACTCCTTGGTTCTCTGATAGATCTTCCTGGCTTTGCTTTTATAGGGAGGGAGAGTGTGAATAAACATTGATGTTTCTGTTCACAACACTACTGTATTGGAGGCAAGGCTTCTTGTAAAACAATAAAAAAATATCACTGAATTTTTTTGCCTTTTTCTAAGTGTTGACCTGTAGTAATGGATGTTGTATCAGTCTATTGAGGTGCTTTGCTCTTTTACTGAGCATCTTCATACAGTGATAAATACTGACTATTGTAGACTTACTAGTGGCTGAGGGTCATAACAATAGGAGAAGCTTAACATGAGTTTCATAAAGGATGTTACCTCTGACCACAGAGGGTGTCCTTTACTGTATCTTGTAATAGTGCCATGTCAATTAAGGACCCAGCTGTCAACTCTAGCGCCGTAGGAGTGAAATTGTTACCTACAATTGATGTAGACCTTTACACTGTGCGTCACAAGTTTATTAGACAGCCTAGAGGTCAATCAAAACCGTTAGCCAGCTGTTATGGCACATTTCTCTAGTGATGAAGTTTGGCTCTGACTGACAAGTGTCACTCATTGTGTTTATTTCAGTTGGTAATGCCCAATAGTTCCCCTACAGCAAATTATGAACTGAATACTCAAAGAAATGATTCTACAAGCCTCTTGTTCTTAAGGGGCTGGTTTAGCTGTCTGTATGGTTTCTTCTGTTACTTTACATAAGTTACTGAACGCTGTCATTTTGGT
>NW_026277458.1:0-8932 GCF_023373465.1 Oncorhynchus keta | reverse complement strand
TGAATAAGGACTGTCTCTCATCTATGCATTTGAAACTACCGCTATGATATTTCCCTCACGTCTCTGCGCTGTCTCACATCACGCCTCTGTGCTGTCTCAGATCACGTCTCTGTGCTGTCTCGTATCACGTCTCTGCGCTGTCTCGTATCACGTCTCTGTGCTTGTCTCAGATCACGTCCTGTGCTGTCTCGTTTCACGCTCTGCGCTGTCTCAGACACGTCTCTGTGTTGTCTCAGTATCACGTCTCTACGCTTGTCTCAGATCACGTCTTCTGCGCTGTCTCGTGACGCCTCTGCGCTGTCTCGTATCACGTCTTCTGCGCTTGTCTCGTCATCGCCTTCGCGCTTGTCTCGTTTCACCGCTCTGTGCTGTCTCAGACACGCCTCTGCGCTGTTCAGATCACGCTCTACGCTTGTCTCGCTTTCACGCCTTCTGTGCTGTCTCGTATCACGCCTCTGCGCTGTCTCAGTATCACGCTCTACGCTGTCTCGTTTCACGCTTCTGCGCTTGTCTCGTTGCACGCCCTCTACGCTGTCTCGTTTCACGTCTCTGTGCTGTCTCAGATCACGCTCTGCGCTGTCCGACACGTTCTACGCTGTCTCGTATCACGTCTCTACGCTGTCTCAGATCACGTTCTACGCTGTCTCGTAGATCACGCTCTACGCTGTCTCAGATCACGCTCTCTGCGCTGTCCCGTTGCACGTCTTGCGCTTGTCTCAGATCACATCTCTGCGCTGTCTCGCTTCACGCCTCTGTGCTGTCTTCATGCACGCTCTACGCTGTCTCGCTTTCACGTCTCTGTGCTGTCTCAGATCACGCTCTCTGCGCTGTCTCAGATCACGTCTCTACGCTGTCTCGCTTTCACGCCTGCGCTGTTCAGACACGCTCTCTACGCTTGTCTCAGATCACGCCTCTACGCTGTCTCGTATCACGTTCTACGCTGTCTCGTATCACGTCTCTGCGCTGTCTCGTTGCACGTTCTCTGCGCTGTCTCAGATTACATCTCTGCGCTGTCTCGTTTCACGTCTTGTGCTGTCTTCGTTGCACGTCTCTACGCTGTCTCGTTTCACGTCTCTGTGCTGTCTCGTATCACGCTCTGCGCTGTCTCAGATCACGTCTCTACGCCTGTCTCAGAATGCCTCTGCGCTTGAACTCAGATCATCACGTCTCTCTACGCTGTCTCAGATTCACGTCTCTACGCTGTCTCAGATCACGCCTCTACGCTGTCTCGTATCACGTCTCTGCGCTGTCTCGTTGCACGTCTCTGCGCTGTCTCAGTATCACATCTCTGCGTCTGTCTCAGTATCACGTCTCTGTGCTGTCTCGTATCACGCCTCTGCGCTTGTCTCGTATCACGCCTCTGCGCTGTCTCAGACACGCCTCTGCGCTTGTCTCAGACACGCTCTGTGCTGTCTCATTACGTCTCTGCGCTCTGTCTCGTTTCACGCCTCTGCGCTGTCCTCGCCAGACACGCTCTGCGCTTGTCTCGCTTCACGCCTCTGCGCTTGTCTCGCTTATTCACGCCTCTGCGCTTGTCTCAGATCACGCTCTGCGCTTGTTCAGATCACGCTCTCTGTGTTGTCTCAGACACGCTCTACGCTGTCTCAGATCACGCCTTGTGGTTCAGATTACGCTCTCTGCGCTTGTCTCAGATCACGCCTCTCTGCGCTATTTCAGACACGCCTCTGTGCTGTCTCAGATTACGCTCTGTGCTGTCTCAGATCACGTCTCTACGCTGTCTCAGATCACGTCTCTGTGCTGTCTCAGATCACGTCTCTGCGCTGTCTCGTATCACGTCTCTGTGTTGTCTCGTATCACGTCTCTGTGCTGTCTCTTTCACGTCTCTGCGCTGTCTCGTATCACGTCTCTGCGCTGTCTCGTATCGCTGCCCTTTATGAACGCTAAGATGGGATCAACAAACACTCTGCCGCTAGATATGGATATATATATTAACCAGAGTTGGTCCCCTTTAAGATACTCGTGATATTTAAACTATTTCTACTCTTCAACTCCCTGTTCATGAGCTGATCTGTGCAGCTTCTCTGTCTACCTGTCTCCCTGTTTCTCTAGAGCAGCCTCTCTGTCTACATGTCTCTCCTGTTCATGAGCTGATCTCTCATAATCATCAACTCTAGTTTGCCAAGTACAGAGATATTCTGTCATTTTTTTCCGCTGAGTTATCTGGCTAGCTAGCTTGTCTTGTTAGCAACTTTGGTCATTTGGTTTTGGTTTGACTGCCGCTAAAGTTTGTATGATTCCACACGCCCAACGGATCGGGTTGGGGGGTGAACTGATGACAACTTGTAGGCAGTGAATTCAACAACAGCCATGACAAAGAATGTATACCAAACAAAATGATTTTGGGGTCCTTTGGAGACTGGAAGGGGAAAGGGGCATGCATGTGAGTCTAAGGGCCGGAATGGGTTTCTGCTAAGCTAACGTATGGAATTGTTTTAAGATACCAAGGATCATTTAGCTATACTGGGGTACAATCTGCAAGGCCCTGAGCGCACTCTGTGTCGAGATAGCCTCCGCTGCTGAAATGAGCTAAATGAGTCGAGGAACATGATAACGCCTGGGAATTAATTAAAAGCCTGTTTCAATTCACAAACAATGTCATCGGTGAGGCATCTGTGGGGCATCCTCAAACGGAAGGTGGAGGAGTGTCTCTAACATCCACCAGCCCGTGATGTCGTCATGGAGGAGTGGAAGAGGACTCCAGTGGCAACCTGTGAAGCTCTGTGAACTCCATGCCCAAGAGGGTTAAGACAGTGCTGGAAAATGATTTGGGCGGCCACACAAAAATATTGACACTTTGGGCCCAATTTGGACATTTTCACTTAGGGGTGTACTCACTTTTGTTGCTAGCGGTTTAGACATGAGGTAAACAGTAAACAGTAAACAGTAAACAGTAAACAGTCTTATATGTTGGGTTCTGATGGGGTTAAACAGTTTTATATATACACAACAGTTTTACAAAGCACATTAGGTATTTATATATATATATATATATATATATATATATATATATACACAACAGTTCTACAAAGCACATTAGGTATTTATATATATATATATATACACAACAGTTGTACAAAGCTCATTAGGTATTTATATATATATAGTTGTACACAGCTCATTGGGTATTTATATATATATATATACACAACAGTTGTACAAAGCTCATTAGGTATTTATATATATATATACAGTTGTACACAGCTCATTGGGTATTTATATATATATATAACAATTTTACAAACTCGTTAGGTATATATATATATATATATATATATTTATTTACCTTTATTTAACCAGGCAAGTCAATTAAGAACAAATTCTTATTTACATTGGTGGTATAAATTGTATTCTTCAATATCAAAAACATATCATTAAGTCCAACAATGGATGTGCAGGCTTTTAAAGGCAGACTCAGATTGACATATTGATGTTTTGTTGGTTGTCTTGGAAGAGATCATTGAGAGAGATAAATCTCCTGAATAAACAAATTAATCTGCCTTGAAGCATAGAGAATTGAAATGAAGGGTTCATCTTAGCAGAGAACGTTCATATACACACACACACACACACACACACACACACACACACACACACACACACACACACACACACACACACACACACAACCATCACAAGGAAAAATCTAATTAAAGTCTAGAGGGAGGGAAATGCTTTTAGTCACATCTTCACTACCTTATGACATATTGAATGTGATGCATTACAGTTTTTAAATGCCTGGATGTCAGTTTGTGATATTTCAGATGATAATATGCGTTTCACGGTAAGTTCTACACCTGTTGTATTTGGCACAGGTGACAAATAACATTTGATTTGATTTGATTTTTGTTTATTGTGCTTGTCACTTTTTGCTGGCTTTGATATTGAGACATTTGAAAAGGTATTTAATGTAAATGCATAACATTGACGTGTGAGTATGTATGAGTGTGGGTGTGTGTGTGAGTGGGTGAGTATGTATGTATGAGTGTGTGTGGTGAGTGAGCTGTGTGTGTGTGTGTGTGTGTGTGTGTGTGTGTGTGTGTGTGTGTGTGTGTGTGTGTGTGTGTGTGTGTGTGTGTGTGTGTGTGTGTGTGTGTGTGTGTGTGTGAGGTGTGTGAGTGTGAGTGTGTGTGTGTGAGGTGAGGTGAGTGGGTAGGTGAGTGAGGTGGAGTGAGGTGAGTGAGGTGAGGTGAGTGAGTGGTAGGGTGAGGTGAGTGGAGTGAAGTGAGTGTGAGTGTGTGTGTGTGTGTGTGTGTGTGACTGTGTGACTGTGTGTGTGTGTGTGTGTGTGTGTGTGTGTGTGTGTGTGTGTGTGTGTGGTGGGTGAGTATGTATGTATGAGTGTGGGTGAGTGGGTGAGAATGTATGAGTGTGTGTGGTGAGTGGTGAGTGGTGGGTGAGTGAGTGAGTGGGTGGTGAGTGAGGTGAGGTGAGTGAGTGAGTGAGTGAGTGTGTGTGTGTGTGTGTGTGTGTGTGTGTGTGTGTGTGTGTGTGTGTGTGTGTGTGTGTGTGTGAGTGGGTGTGAGTGAGTGACTGTGTGACTGTGTGTGTGTGTGTGTGTGTGTGTGTGTGTGTGTGTGTGTGTGTGTGTGTGGCTGTTTCCGGGCTGTATCGCAGTGGTCCCTGGTTCGTTTCCGGGCTGTATCGCAGTGGTCCCTGGTTCGTTTCCGGGCTGTATCGCAGTGGTCCCTGGTTCGTTTCCGGGCTGTACTCGCAGTGGTCCCTGGTTCGATTCCGGGCTGTATCGCAGTGGTCCCTGGTTCGTTTCCGGGCTGTATCGCAGTGGTCCCTGGTTCGTTTCCGGGCTGTATCGCAGTGGTCCCTGGTTCGTTTCAGGCTGTATCGCAGTGGTCCCTGGATTCGTTTCGGGCTGTATACGCGAGTGGTCCCTGGTTCGTTTCGGGCTGTATCGCAGTGGTCCCTGGTTCGTTTCCGGGCTGTATCGCAGTGGTCCTGGTTCCGTTTTCCGGGCTGTATCGCAGTGGTCCCTGGTTCGTTTCGGGCTGTATCGCAGTGGTCCCTGGATTCGTTCCGGGCTGTATCGCAGTGGTCCCTGGTTCGTTTCCGGGCTGTATCGCAGTGGTCCCTGGTTCGTTTCCGGGCTGTATCGCAGTGGTCCCTGGTTCGTTTCGGGCTGTATCGCAGTGGTCCCTGGTTCGTTTCCGGGCTGTATCGCATGATGGTCCCTGGTTCGTTTCGGGCTGTATCGCAGTGGTCCCTGGTTCGTTTCTCGGGCTGTATCGCGAGTGGTCCCTGGTTCGTTTCCGGGCTGCATATCGCAGTGGTCCCTGGTTCGTTTCGGGCTGTATCGCGAGTGGTCCTGGTTCGTTTCCGGGCTGTATCGCAGTGGTCCCTGGTTCGTTTCCGGGCTGTATCGCAGTGGTCCCTGGTTCGTTCCGGGCTGTATCGCGGTGGTCCCTGGTTCAATTCTGGGTTTATATCGCGGTGGTCCCTGGTTCGATTCCGGGCTGTATCGCGGTGGTCCCTGGTTCGTTTCCGGGCTGTATCGCGGTGGTCCCTGGTTCGTTTCCGGGCTGTATCGCGGTGGTCCCTGGTTCAATTCGGGTTTATATCGCGGTGGTCCCTGGTTCGTTTCCGGGCTATATCGCGGTGGTCTCTGATTCGATTCCGGGCTGTATCGCGGTGGTCCCTGGTTCGATTCCGTGCTGTATCGCGGTGGTCCCTGGTTCAATTCCGGGTTTATATCGCGGTGGTCCCTGGTTCGATTCCGGACTGTATCACAGTGGTCCCCGGTTTGATTCCGGGCTGTATCACAGTGGTCCCCGGTTCGATTCCAGGCTGTATCACAGTGGCCCCCCGTTCGATTCCAGGCTGTATCGCAGCTGTCTAAGACCCTGGTTCGATTCCAGGCTGTATCACAGCTGTCTAAGACCCTGGTTAGATTCCAGGCTGTATCACAGCGGTCCCTGGTTCGATTCCAGGCTGTATCACAGCCATCTAAGGCACTGTATCTCAGTGCTAGAAGAGTTACTACAGACACCCTGGTTCGATTCCAGGCTGTGTCACAACCGGCCGTGATTTGGAGTCCACAATAGAGTGGCACACAATTGGCCCACCGTCGTCCGGGTTAGGGTTTGGCCATCATTGTAAATAAGAATGTGTTCTTATTAACTGACTTGCCTAGTTTAATGAAGGTTAAATCAAATAAACATGGTCTCTAATCAAATGCAGTGGTAGAAAAAGTACCAAATTGTCATACTTACTTACTCAAGTACTTACATACTTACTTACTTACTCAAGTACTTACATACTTACTTACTCAAGTACTTACATACTTACTTACTTACTCAAGTACTTACATACTTACTTACTTACTCAAGTACTTACATACTTACTTACTCAAGTACTTACATACTTACTTACTTACTCAAGTACTTACATACTTACTTACTCAAGTACTTACATACTTACTTACTCAAGTGCTCATACTTGCCCACTCATGCACTGTACATACTTACTCACTACTCAAGTACTTACTCATACTTACTCATACCTACTCAAGTACTTACATACTTACTTACTCAAGTACTTACATACTTACTTACTTACTCAAGTACTTACATACTTACTCAAGTACTTAAATACTTACTTACTTACTCAAGTACTTACATACTTACTTACTTACTCAATTAAAAGTGAAAGTCAACCAGTAAAGTCTAAAACTATTTACTTTAAATATACTTCAGTATCAAAAGTAAAAGTATAAATATATATTTTTAAACGTTTTTAAATTTACGGATAGCCATGGGCACTCTAATACTCAGACATAATTTACAGACAAAGCATTTTGTGTTTAGTGAGTCCGTCGGATCAGGGGACAGTAGGGATGAGCAGGGACGTTCTCTTGATAAGTGTGTGAATAAGACAATTTTTCTGTCCTGCTAAGCATTCAAATTGTAACAAGTACTTTTGGGAGTCAGGAAACTGTATGGAGTAAAAAGTACATTATTTTCATTAGGAATGTAGTGGTGTAAAAGTAAAAGTAGTCATCAATATAAATAGTAGAGTAAAGTACACATACACCCCAAAATTGCTTTAGTAGTACTTTAGTAGTACCTTCAAGTATTTTTACTTATGTACTTTACACCACTGATCAAATGCAAGAAATTAAATGAAACAAATGAAATAAATGAATATAAATAACATAGTATGCATTCATTTGCATCGAGCCTGTCTTGAGCATTTGGCCATAAATCCACATCACAGTGAATGTCCTCATTGTTCGGTGCACCGTGTGGAGAAAAAACACTTTAAACCTTTTGGCAAATCCAAGCTTGACATTGGTCTGCATTGATGTCGTCGCACGCCTCGTCCTTGGCCAGGATGATGGCACACTCATGGGGATGGCGATCGTACACCTTCCATCTCCTTGCTGAAAACACTCAATAGGGTTGAGGAAAGGAGAGTATAGAGGGGCAGGTGTAAGGTCACGAACTGGGGACCGAGAACCATACCTGATCCAACTCTGCATGGTGGATGCTGACGTCGTCCCACACAATGACATAGGTGACCCCTTCACCTTGACATTTCATTGAGAAACACAATGACATAGGTAACCCCTTGACCTTGACAGGCCTGCTCCATTTCATTGAGAAACACAATGACATAGGTGACCCTTGACCTTGACAGGCCTGCTCCATTTCATTGAGAAACACAATGACATAGGTAACCCCTTGACCTTGACAGGCCTGCTCCATTTCATTGAGAAACACAATGACATAGGTGACCCTTGACCTTGACAGGCCAGCTCCATTTCATTGAGAAACACAATGACATAGGTAACCCCTTGACCTTGACAGGCCTGCTCCATTTCATTGAGAAACACAATGACATAGGTAACCCCTTGACCTTGACAGGCCTGCTCCATTTCATTGAGAAACACAATGACATAGGTAACCCCTTGACCTTGACAGGCCTGCTCCATTTAATTGAGAAACACAATGACATAGGTGACCCTTGACCTTGACAGGCCTGCTCCATTTCATTGAGAAACACAATGACATAGGTAACCCCTTGACCTTGACAGGCCTGCTCCATTTCATTGAGAAACACAATGACATAGGTAACCCCTTGACCTTGACAGGCCTGCTCCATTTCATTGAGAAACACAATGACATAGGTAACCCCTTGACCTTGACAGGCCTGCTCCATTTCATTGAGAAACACAATGACATAGGTGACCCTTGACCTTGACAGGCCTGCTCCATTTCACTGAGAAACACAATGAAGTGGGCAGAGTTGTAGGATCCTAGTCGTGGCCTACGTTCTACCACACCACCTTCAGAGTTCTCAGCGCACATGGAAATGTTTCCCCCACGTTGTCCAGGCACTTGGCTGGTCGCCCGTTGGCCAATGAGGTTTTCGCCCACGGCGTCGAGGTTTTGGCCAGGTTAGAGCCTGCTTCGTCAACAAAGACATACTTGTGATGGTTCACGGAAGCAGGACCTCTGTGACGGGCCCCTCGTCCACAAGCTCTTTGGCATCTTCTTCTCCCTCGTTGTCTATCTGCTCCATGTTGAAGGACATGTCAAGGACTCGCAGTTTTATATGGTGATCAATTGTGGCGGTGTGGCAGCGTAGCCTAGTGGTTAGAGCGTTGGACTAGTAACCGGAAGGTTGCGAGTTCAAACCCCGAGCTGACAAGGTACAAATCTGTCGTTCTGCCCCTGAACAAGGCAGTTAACCCACTGTTCCCAGGCTGTCATTGAAAATAAGAATTTGTTCTTAACTGACTTGCCTGGTTAAGTAAAGTTAAATTGTAGTGACCACTATGTGAAATCAATTAGCAAAAAACGAGGTGAAATCATTTACCAGTAATGAGTAGTCATTATGCGTGGTTATTATGGACTATACATGTAATTTAAATGTTTATTAACACTAATTTTTATTTTTG
>NW_026277457.1:0-21671 GCF_023373465.1 Oncorhynchus keta | reverse complement strand
TTTGATGCACTCTGATGTCCAATTTTGCTGTGCTGTCTATTTGAGATGAAATGAACATTGTGGACAGTTTTCAGCAAGTTGCAACATTGAAATACAGAAAAAAATTTTTTCCATAAACAAGCTCTAAATCATGTTTGATGCACTCTGATGTCCAATTTTGCTGTGCTGTCTATTTGAGATGAAATGAACATTGTGGACAGTTTTCAGCAAGTTGCAACATTGAAATACAGAAAAACGTTTTTTCCATAAACAAGCTCTAAATCATGTTTGATGCACTCTGATGTCCAATTTTTGCTGTGCTGTCTATTTGAGATGAAATGAACATTGTGGACAGTTTTCAGCAAGTTGCAACATTGAAATACAGAAAAAAACGTTTTTTCCATAAACAAGCTCTAAATCATGTTTGATGCACTCTGATGTCCAATTTTGCTGTGCTGTCTATTTGAGATGAAATGAACATTGTGGACAGTTTTCAGCAAGTTGCAACATTGAAATACAGAAAAACTTTTTTCCATAAACAAGCTGCAAATCATGTTTGATGCACTCTGGAAATTTTTGCTGTGCTGTCTATTTGAGATGAAATGAACATTGTGGACAGTTTTCAGCAAGTTGCAACATTGAAATACAGAAAAAAAAAAAAACGTTTTTCCATAAACAAGCTCTAAATCATGTTTGATGCACTCTGGATGTCCAATTTTTGCTGTGCTGTCTATTTGAGATGAAATGAACATTGTGGACAGTTTTCAGCAAGTTGCAACATTGAAATACAGAAAAACGTTTTTTCCATAAACAAGCTCTAAATCATGTTTGATGCACTCTGGATGTCCAATTTTTGCTGTGCTGTCTATTTGAGATGAAATGAACATTGTGGACAGTTTTCAGCAAGTTGCAACATTGAAATACAGAAAAAAAAAAAATCCATAAACAAGCTCTAAATCATGTTTGATGCACTCTGGATGTCCAATTTTTGCTGTGCTGTCTATTTGAGATGAAATGAACATTGTGGACAGTTTTCAGCAAGTTGCAACATTGAAATACAGAAAAACTTTTTTCCATAAACAAGCTCTAAATCATGTTTGATGCACTCTGGATGTCCAATTTTTGCTGTGCTGTCTATTTGAGATGAAATGAACATTGTGGACAGTTTTCAGCAAGTTGCAACATTGAAATACAGAAAAAAAATTTTTTTCATAAACAAGCTCTAAATCATGTTTGATGCACTCTGATGTCCAATTTTTGCTGTGCTGTCTATTTGAGATGAAATGAACATTGTGGACAGTTTTCAGCAAGTTGCAACATTGAAATACAGAAAAAAATTTTTTCCATAAACAAGCTCTAAATCATGTTTGATGCACTCTGGATGTCCAATTTTTGCTGTGCTGTCTATTTGAGATGAAATGAACATTGTGGACAGTTTTCAGCAAGTTGCAACATTGAAATACAGAAAAAAGTTTTTTTTTTCATAAACAAGCTCTAAATCATGTTTGATGCACTCTGATGTCCAATTTTGCTGTGCTGTCTATTTGAGATGAAATGAACATTGTGGACAGTTTTCAGCAAGTTGCAACATTGAAATACAGAAAAACGTTTTTTTTCCATAAACAAGCTCTAAATCATGTTTGATGCACTCTGGATGTCCAATTTTTGCTGTGCTGTCTATTTGAGATGAAATGAACATTGTGGACAGTTTTCAGCAAGTTGCAACATTGAAATACAGAAAAAAATTTTTTCCATAAACAAGCTCTAAATCATGTTTGATGCACTCTGATGTCCAATTTTGCTGTGCTGTCTATTTGAGATGAAATGAACATTGTGGACAGTTTTCAGCAAGTTGCAACATTGAAATACAGAAAAAAAAAATTTTCCATAAACAAGCTCTAAATCATGTTTGATGCACTCTGATGTCCAATTTTGCTGTGCTGTCTATTTGAGATGAAAGGAACATTTTGGACAGTTTTCAGCAAGTTGCAACATTGAAATACAGAAAAAAAAAATTTTCCATAAACAAGCTCTAAATCATGTTTGATGCACTCTGGATGTCCAATTTTTGCTGTGCTGTCTATTTGAGATGAAATGAACATTGTGGACAGTTTTCAGCAAGTTGCAACATTGAAATACAGAAAAAAAAATTTTCCATAAACAAGCTCTAAATCATGTTTGATGCACTCTGGATGTCCAATTTTTGCTGTGCTGTCTATTTGAGATGAAATGAACATTGTGGACAGTTTTCAGCAAGTTGCAACATTGAAATACAGAAAAACTTTTTTTCCATAAACAAGCTCTAAATCATGTTTGATGCACTCTGGATGTCCAATTTTTGCTGTGCTGTCTATTTGAGATGAAATGAACATTGTGGACAGTTTTCAGCAAGTTGCAACATTGAAATACAGAAAAAAAAAAATTTCCATAAACAAGCTCTAAATCATGTTTGATGCACTCTGGATGTCCAATTTTTGCTGTGCTGTCTATTTGAGATGAAATGAACATTGTGGACAGTTTTCAGCAAGTTGCAACATTGAAATACAGAAAAAAAAAAATCCATAAACAAGCTCTAAATCATGTTTGATGCACTCTGGATGTCCAATTTTTGCTGTGCTGTCTATTTGAGATGAAATGAACATTGTGGACAGTTTTCAGCAAGTTGCAACATTGAAATACAGAAAAAAAAAATTTTCCATAAACAAGCTCTAAATCATGTTTGATGCACTCTGGATGTCCAATTTTTGCTGTGCTGTATATTTGAAATAAAATGAACATTGTGAACAGTTTTCAGCAAGTTGCAACATTGAAATACAGAAAACACTTTTTTTCCATAAACAAGCTCTAAAGCATGTTTGATGCACTCTGGATGTCCAATTTTTTGCTGTGCTGTCTTTTTGAGATGAAATGAACATTGTGGACAGTTTTCAGCAAGTTGCAACATTGAAATACAGAAAAAAAATGTTTTCCATAAACAAGCTCTAAATCATGTTTGATGCACTCTGGATGTCCAATTTTTTGCTGTGCTGTCTATTTGAGATGAAATGAACATTGTGGACAGTTTTCAGCAAGTTGCAACATTGACATACAGAAAAAAAAAATTATCCAAAAAACAAGCTCTAAATCATGTTTGATGCACTCTGGATGTCCAATGTTTGCTGTGCTGTATATTTGAGATGAATTGAACATTGTGGACAGTTTTCAGCAAGTTGCAACATTGAAATACAGAAAAACTTTTTTTCCATAAACAAGCTCTAAATCATGTTTGATGCACTCTGGATGTCCAATTTTTGCTGTGCTGTCTATTTGAGATGAAATGAACATTGTGGACAGTTTTCAGCAAGTTGCAACATTGAAATACAGAAAAAACGTTTTTTCCATAAACAAGCTCTAAATCATGTTTGATGCACTCTGATGTCCAATTTTTGCTGTGCTGTCTATTTGAGATGAAATGAACATTGTGGACAGTTTTCAGCAAGTTGCAACATTGAAATACAGAAAAACGTTTTTTTTCCATAAACAAGCTCTAAATCATGTTTGATGCACTCTGGATGTCCAATTTTGCTGTGCTGTCTATTTGAGATGAAATGAACATTGTGGACAGTTTTCAGCAAGTTGCAACATTGAAATACAGAAAAAACTTTTTTTTCCATAAACAAGCTCTAAATCATGTTTGATGCACTCTGATGTCCAATTTTTGCTGTGCTGTCTATTTGCGATGAAATGAACATTGTGGACAGTTTTCAGCAAGTTGCAACATTGAAATACAGAAAAAAAAATTTTTCCATAAACAAGCTCTAAATCATGTTTGATGCACTCTGTATGTCCAATTTTTGCTGTGCTGTCTATTTGAGATGAAATGAACATTGTGGACAGTTTTCAGCAAGTTGCAACATTGAAATACAGAAAAACGTTTTTTCCATAAACAAGCTCTAAATCATGTTTGATGCACTCTGATGTCCAATTTTTGCTGTGCTGTATATTTGAGATGAAATGAACATTGTGGACAGTTTTCAGCAAGTTGCAACATTGAAATACAGAAAAACGTTTTTTCCATAAACAAGCTCTAAATCATGTTTGATGCACTCTGGATGTCCAATTTTTGCTGTGCTGTCTATTTGAGATGAAATGAACATTGTGGACAGTTTTCAGCAAGTTGCAACATTGAAATACAGAAAAAAAGTTTTTTTCCATAAACAAGCTCTAAATCATGTTTGATGCACTCTGGATGTCCAATTTTTGCTGTGCTGTCTATTTGAGATGAAATGAACATTGTGGACAGTTTTCAGCAAGTTGCAACATTGAAATACAGAAAAAACTTTTTTTTTCCATAAACAAGCTCTAAATCATGTTTGATGCACTCTGGATGTCCAATTTTTGCTGTGCTGTCTATTTGAGATGAAATGAACATTGTGGACAGTTTTCAGCAAGTTGCAACATTGAAATACAGAAAAACATTTTTTTTCCATAAACAAGCTCTAAATCATGTTTGATGCACTCTGGATGTCAATTTTTGCTGTGCTGTCTCTATGTGAGATGAAATGATCATTGTGGACAGTTTTCAGCAAGTTGCAACATTGAAATACAGAAAAAAAAGTTTTTTTCCCCATAAACAAGCTCTAAATCATGTTTGATGCACTCCGGATGTCCAATTTTTGCTGTGCTGTCTATTTGAGATGAAATTAACATTGTGGACAGTTTTCAGCAAGTTGCAACATTGAAATACAGAAAAACGATTTTTTTCCATAAACAAGCTCTAAATCATGTTTGATGCACTCTGATGTCCAATTTTTGCTGTGCTGTCTATTTGAGATGAAATGAACATTGTGGACAGTTTTCAGCAAGTTGCAACATTGAAATACAGAAAAAAAAAATTTTTCCATAAACAAGCTCTAAATCATGTTTGATGCACTCTGATGTCCAATTTTGCTGTGCTGTCTATTTGAGATGAAATGAACATTGTGGACAGTTTTCAGCAAGTTGCAACATTGAAATACAGAAACTTTTTTCCATAAACAAGCTCTAAATCATGTTTGATGCACTCTGGATGTCCAATTTTTGCTGTGCTGTCTATTTGAGATGAAATGAACATTGTGGACAGTTTTCAGCAAGTTGCAACATTGAAATACAGAAAAAAACGTTTTTTCCATAAACAAGCTCTAAATCATGTTTGATGCACTCTGGATGTCCAATTTTTGCTGTGCTGTCTATTTGAGATGAAATGAACATTGTGGACAGTTTTCAGCAAGTTGCAACATTGAAATACAGAAGAAAAAAAATCCATAAACAAGCTCTAAATCATGTTTGATGCACTCTGGATGTCCAATTTTTGCTGTGCTGTCTATTTGAGATGAAATGAACATTGTGGACAGTTTTCAGCAAGTTGCAACATTGAAATACAGAAAAACTTTTTTCCATATAAACAAGCTCTAAATCATGTTTGATGCACTCTGGATGTCCAATTTTTGCTGTGCTGTCTATTTGAGATGAAATGAACATTGTGGACAGTTTTCAGCAAGTTGCACATTGAAATACAGAAAAACTTTTTTCCATAAACAAGCTCTAAATCATGTTTGATGCACTCTGATGTCCAATTTTTGCTGTGCTGTCTATTTGAGATGAAATGAACATTGTGGACAGTTTTCAGCAAGTTGCAACATTGAAATACAGAAAAAACTTTTTTCCATAAACAAGCTCTAAATCATGTTTGATGCACTCTGGATGTCCAATTTTTGCTGTGCTGTCTATTTGAGATGAAATGAACATTGTGGACAGTTTTCAGCAAGTTGCAACATTGAAATACAGAAAAACGTTTTTTTCCATAAACAAGCTCTAAATCATGTTTGATGCACTCTGATGTCCAATTTTTGCTGTGCTGTCTATTTGAGATGAAATGAACATTGTGGACAGTTTTCAGCAAGTTGCAACATTGAAATACAGAAAAACGTTTTTTTCCATAAACAAGCTCTAAATCATGTTTGATGCACTCTGATGTCCAATTTTGCTGTGCTGTCTATTTGAGATGAAATGAACATTGTGGACAGTTTTCAGCAAGTTGCAACATTGAAATACAGAAAAAACGTTTTTTCCATAAACAAGCTCTAAATCATGTTTGATGCACTCTGATGTCCAATTTTGCTGTGCTGTCTATTTGAGATGAAATGAACATTGTGGACAGTTTTCAGCAAGTTGCAACATTGAAATACAGAAAAACGTTTTTTCCATAAACAAGCTCTAAATCATGTTTGATGCACTCTGGATGTCCAATTTTTTGCTGTGCTGTCTATTTGAGATGAAATGAACATTGTGGACAGTTTTCAGCAAGTTGCAACATTGAAATACAGAAAAACTTTTTTTTTCCATAAACAAGCTCTAAATCATGTTTGATGCACTCTGGATGTCCAATTTTTGCTGTGCTGTCTATTTGAGATGAAATGAACATTGTGGACAGTTTTCAGCAAGTTGCAACATTGAAATACAGAAAAAACGTTTTTTTTTCCATAAACAAGCTCTAAATCATGTTTGATGCACTCTGGATGTCCAATTTTTGCTGTGCTGTCTATTTGAGATGAAATGAACATTGTGGACAGTTTTCAGCAAGTTGCAACATTGAAATACAGAAAAAACGTTTTTTCCATAAACAAGCTCTAAATCATGTTTGATGCACTCTGGATGTCCAATTTTTGCTGTGCTGTCTATTTGAGATGAAATGAACATTGTGGACAGTTTTCAGCAAGTTGCAACATTGAAATACAGAAAAACGTTTTTTCCATAAACAAGCTCTAAATCATGTTTGATGCACTCTGGATGTCCAATTTTTGCTGTGCTGTCTATTTGAGATGAAATGAACATTGTGGACAGTTTTCAGCAAGTTGCAACATTGAAATACAGAAAAACGTTTTTTTCCATAAACAAGCTCTAAATCATGTTTGATGCACTCTGATGTCCAATTTTTGCTGTCCAAATGAACATTTGGACAGTTTTCAGCAAGTTGCAACATTGAAATACAGAAAAACGTTTTTTCCATTTGATGATGAAATTTTGAACATTTGAGATGAAATGAACATTGTGTTTTCAGCAAGTTGCAACATTGAAATACAGAAAAACTTTTTTCCATAAACAAGCTCTAAATCATGTTTGATGCACTCTGATGTCCAATTTTTGCTGTGCTGTCTATTTGAGATGAAATGAACATTGTGGACAGTTTTCAGCAAGTTGCAACATTGAAATACAGAAAAACGTTTTTTCCATAAACAAGCTCTAAATCATGTTTGATGCACTCTGGATGTCCAATTTTTGCTGTGCTGTCTATTTGAGATGAAATGAACATTGTGGACAGTTTTCAGCAAGTTGCAACATTGAAATACAGAAAAAAAAAATTCCATAAACAAGCTCTAAATCATGTTTGATGCACTCTGATGTCCAATTTTTGCTGTGCTGTCTATTTGAGATGAAATGAACATTGTGGACAGTTTTCAGCAAGTTGCAACATTGAAATACAGAAAAAAAAAAATTCCATAAACAAGCTCTAAATCATGTTTGATGCACTCTGATGTCCAATTTTGCTGTGCTGTCTATTTGAGATGAAATGAACATTGTGGACAGTTTTCAGCAAGTTGCAACATTGAAATACAGAAAAAAACGTTTTCCATAAACAAGCTCTAAATCATGTTTGATGCACTCTGATGTCCAATTTTGCTGTGCTGTCTATTTGAGATGAAATGAACATTGTGGACAGTTTTCAGCAAGTTGCAACATTGAAATACAGAAAAAAAAAAAATTTCCATAAACAAGCTCTAAATCATGTTTGATGCACTCTGATGTCCAATTTTTGCTGTGCTGTCTATTTGAGATGAAATGAACATTGTGGACAGTTTTCAGCAAGTTGCAACATTGAAATACAGAAAAACGTTTTTTCCATAAACAAGCTCTAAATCATGTTTGATGCACTCTGGATGTCCAATTTTGCTGTGCTGTCTATTTGAGATGAAATGAACATTGTGGACAGTTTTCAGCAAGTTGCAACATTGAAATACAGAAAAAAAAATTTTCCATAAACAAGCTCTAAATCATGTTTGATGCACTCTGGATGTCCAATTTTGCTGTGCTGTCTATTTGAGATGAAATGAACATTGTGGACAGTTTTCAGCAAGTTGCAACATTGAAATACAGAAAAAAAATTTTTTCCATAAACAAGCAATCATGTTTGATGCACTCTGATGTCCAATTTTTGCTGTGCTGTCTATTTGAGATGAAATGAACATTGTGGACAGTTTTCAGCAAGTTGCAACATTGAAATACAGAAAAAAAAATTTTTCCATAAACAAGCTCTAAATCATGTTTGATGCACTGATGTCCAATTTTGCTGTGCTGTCTATTTGAGATGAAATGAACATTGTGGACAGTTTTCAGCAAGTTGCAACATTGAAATACAGAAAAACTTTTTTCCATAAACAAGCTCTAAATCATGTTTGATGCACTCTGATGTCCAATTTTTGCTGTGCTGTCTATTTGAGATGAAATGAACATTGTGGACAGTTTTCAGCAAGTTGCAACATTGAAATACAGAAAAAAAAAAAATTTTTCCATAAACAAGCTCTAAATCATGTTTGATGCACTCTGGATGTCCAATTTTTGCTGTGCTGTCTATTTGAGATGAAATGAACATTGTGGACAGTTTTCAGCAAGTTGCAACATTGAAATACAGAAAAAAAAAAATTTCATAAACAAGCTCTAAATCATGTTTGATGCACTCTGGATGTCCAATTTTTTGCTGTGCTGTCTATTTGAGATGAAAGGAACATTGTGGACAGTTTTCAGCAAGTTGCTACATTGAAATACAGAAAAAAAAATCCATAAACAAGCTCTAAATCATGTTTAATGCACTCTGGATGTCCAATTTTTGCTGTGCTGTCTATTTGAGATGAAATGAACATTGTGGACAGTTTTCAGCAAGTTGCAACATTGAAATACAGAAAAACGTTTTTTCCATAAACAAGCTCGAAATCATGTTTGATGCACTCTGGATGTCCAATTTTTGCTGTGCTGTCTATTTGAGATGAAATGAACATTGTGGACAGTTTTCAGCAAGTTGCAACATTGAAATACAGAAAAAAAAAATTTTTCCATAAACAAGCTCTAAATCATGTTTGATGCACTCTGGATGTCCAATTTTTGCTGTGCTGTCTATTTGAGATGAAATGAACATTGTGGACAGTTTTCAGCAAGTTGCAACATTGAAATACAGAAAAAGTTTTTTTTCCATAAACAAGCTTAAAATGAGCACTCTGGATGTCCAATTTTGCTGTGCTGTCTATTTTTTTCCAAATAAAAAAGCTCTAAATCATGTTTGATGCACTCTGGATGTCCAATTTTTGCTGTGCTGTCTATTTGAGATGAAATGAACATTGTGGACAGTTTTCAGCAAGTTGCAACATTGAAATACAGAAAAAACGTTTTTTCCATAAACAAGCTCTAAATCATGTTTGATGCACTCTGGATGTCCAATTTTGTATGTGCTGTCTATTTGAGATGAAATGAACACTGTGGACAGTTTTCAGCAAGTTGCAACATTGAAATACAGAAAAAAAAAATTTCATAAACAAGCTCTAAATCATGTTTGATGCTCTCTGGATGTCCAATTTTTGCTGTGCTGTATATTTGAGATTAAATGAACATTGTGGATAGTTTTCAGCAAGTTGCAACATTGAAATACAGAAAAAACGTTTTTTCCATAAACAAGCTCTAAATCATGTTTGATGCACTCTGGATGTCCAATTTTGCTGTGCTGTCTATTTGAGATGAAATGAACATTGTGGACAGTTTTCAGCAAGTTGCAACATTGAAATACAGAAAACGTTTTTTTTTCCATAAACAAGCTCTAAATCATGTTTGATGCACTCTGGATGTCCAATTTTTTGCTGTGCTGTCTATTTGAGATGAAATGAACATTGTGGACAGTTTTCAGCAAGTTGCAACATTGAAATACAGAAAAACGTTTTTTCCATAAACAAGCTCTAAATCATGTTTGATGCACTCTGATGTCCAATTTTTGCTGTGCTGTCTATTTGAGATGAAATGAACATTGTGGACAGTTTTCAGCAAGTTGCAACATTGAAATACAGAAAAACGTTTTTTTCCATAAACAAGCTCTAAATCATGTTTGATGCACTCTGGATGTCCAATTTTGCTGTGCTGTCTATTTGAGATGAAATGAACATTGTGGACAGTTTTCAGCAAGTTGCAACATTGAAATACAGAAAAACGTTTTTCCATAAACAAGCTCTAAATCATGTTTGATGCACTCTGATGTCCAATTTTTGCTGTGCTGTCTATTTGAGATGAAATGAACATTGTGGACAGTTTTCAGCAAGTTGCAACATTGAAATACAGAAAAAAACGTTTTTTCCATAAACAAGCTCTAAATCATGTTTGATGCACTCTGGATGTCCAATTTTTGCTGTGCTGTCTATTTGAGATGAAATGAACATTGTGGACAGTTTTCAGCAAGTTGCAACATTGAAATACAGAAAAAAAACTTTTTTCCATAAACAAGCTCTAAATCATGTTTGATGCACTCTGATGTCCAATTTTTGCTGTGCTGTCTATTTGAGATGAAATGAACATTGTGGACAGTTTTCAGCAAGTTGCAACATTGAAATACAGAAAAACTTTTTTCATAAACAAGCTCTAAATCATGTTTGATGCACTCTGATGTCCAATTTTTGCTGTGCTGTCTATTTGAGATGAAATGAACATTGTGGACAGTTTTCAGCAAGTTGCAACATTGAAATACAGAAAAAAAAATTTTTTCCATAAACAAGCTCTAAATCATGTTTGATGCACTCTGATGTCCAATTTTGCTGTGCTGTCTATTTGAGATGAAATGAACATTGTGGACAGTTTTCAGCAAGTTGCAACATTGAAATACAGAAAAAACTTTTTTCCATAAACAAGCTCTAAATCATGTTTGATGCACTCTGGATGTCCATTTTTTGCTGTGCTGTCTATTTGAGATGAAATGAACATTGTGGACAGTTTTCAGCAGGCTGCAACATTGAAATACAGAAAAACGTTTTTTACATAAACAAGCTCTAAATCATGTTTGATGCACTCTGGATGTCCAATTTTTGCTGTGTGCTGTATATTTGAGATGAAATGAACATTGTGGACAGTTTTCAGCAAGTTGCAACATTGACATACAGAAAAAAAAAATTTCCAAAAAACAAGCTCTAAATCATGTTTGATGCACTCTGGGTGTCCAATTTTTTGCTGTGCTGTCTATTTGAGATGAAATGAACATTGTGGACAGTTTTCAGCAAGTTGCAACATTGAAATACAGAAAAACTTTTTTTCCATAAACAAGCTCTAAATCATGTTTGATGCACTCTGGATGTCCAATTTTTGCTGTGCTGTCTATTTGAGATGAAATGAACATTGTGGACAGTTTTCAGCAAGTTGCAACATTGAAATACAGAAAAAACGTTTTTTTCCATAAACAAGCTCTAAATCATGTTTGATGCACTCTGGATGTCCAATTTTGCTGTGCTGTCTATTTGAGATGAAATGAACATTGTGGACAGTTTTCAGCAAGTTGCAACATTGAAATACAGAAAAACGTTTTTTCCATAAACAAGCTCTAAATCATGTTTGATGCACTCTGGATGTCCAATTTTTGCTGTGCTGTCTATTTGAGATGAAATGAACATTGTGGACAGTTTTCAGCAAGTTGCAACATTGAAATACAGAAAAAAAAAAATTATAAACAAGCTCTAAATCATGTTTGATGCACTCTGGATGTCCAATTTTTGCTGTGCTGTCTATTTGAGATGAAATGAACATTGTGGACAGTTTTCAGCAAGTTGCAACATTGAAATACAGAAAAAAAAATTTTTCCATAAACAAGCTCTAAATCATGTTTGATGCACTCTGATGTCCAATTTTGCTGTGCTGTCTATTTGAGATGAAATGAACATTGTGGACAGTTTTCAGCAAGTTGCAACATTGAAATACAGAAAAACGTTTTTTCATAAACAAGCTCTAAATCATGTTTGATGCACTCTGGATGTCCAATTTTTGCTGTGCTGTCTATTTGAGATGAAATGAACATTGTGGACAGTTTTCAGCAAGTTGCAACATTGAAATACAGAAAAACGTTTTTTCCATAAACAAGCTCTAAATCATGTTTGATGCACTCTGATGTCCAATTTTGCTGTGCTGTCTATTTGAGATGAAATGAACATTGTGGACAGTTTTCAGCAAGTTGCAACATTGAAATACAGAAAAAAAAATTTTCCATAAACAAGCTCTAAATCATGTTTGATGCACTCTGGATGTCCAATTTTGCTGTGCTGTCTATTTGAGATGAAATGAACATTGTGGACAGTTTTCAGCAAGTTGCAACATTGAAATACAGAAAAAAAAATTTTTTTCCATAAACAAGCTCTAAATCATGTTTGATGCACTCTGGATGTCCAATTTTGCTGTGCTGTCTATTTGAGATGAAATGAACATTGTGGACAGTTTTCAGCAAGTTGCAACATTGAAATACAGAAAAAAAATTTTCCATAAACAAGCTCTAAATCATGTTTGATGCACTTTGATGTCACTTTGCTGTCCATTTTGCTGTGCTGTCTATTTGAGATGAAATGAACATTGTGGACAGTTTTCAGCAAGTTGCAACATTGAAATACAGAAAAACGTTTTTTCCATAAACAAGCTCTAAATCATGTTTGATGCACTCTGGATGTCCAATTTTTGCTGTGCTGTCTATTTGAGATGAAATGAACATTGTGGACAGTTTTCAGCAAGTTGCAACATTGAAATACAGAAAAACGTTTTTTTTTTCCATAAACAAGCTCTAAATCATGTTTGATGCACTCTGATGTCCAATTTTTGCTGTGCTGTCTATTTGAGATGAAATGAACATTGTGGACAGTTTTCAGCAAGTTGCAACATTGAAATACAGAAAAACTTTTTTCCATAAACAAGCTCTAAAATCATGTTTGATGCACTCTGGATGTCCAATTTTTGCTGTGCTGTCTATTTGAGATGAAATGAACATTGTGGACAGTTTTCAGCAAGTTGCAACATTGAAATACAGAAAAACGTTTTTTCCATAAACAAGCTCTAAATCATGTTTGATGCACTCTGGATGTCCAATTTTTGCTGTGCTGTCTATTTGAGATGAAATGAACATTGTGGACAGTTTTCAGCAAGTTGCAACATTGAAATACAGAAAAACGTTTTTTCCATAAACAAGCTCTCTAAATCATGTTTGATGCACTCTGGATGTCCAATTTTTGCTGTGCTGTCTATTTGAGATGAAATGAACATTGTGGACAGTTTTCAGCAAGTTGCAACATTGAAATACAGAAAAAACGTTTTTTCCATAAACAAGCTCTAAATCATGTTTGATGCACTCTGGATGTCCAATTTTGCTGTGCTGTCTATTTGAGATGAAATGAACATTGTGACAGTTTTCAGCAAGTTGCAACATTGAAATACAGAAAAACGTTTTTTCCATAAACAAGCTCTAAATCATGTTTGATGCACTCTGATCCAATTTTGCTGTGCTGTCTATTTGAGATGAAATGAACATTGTGGACAGTTTTCAGCAAGTTGCAACATTGAAATACAGAAAAACGTTTTTTCCATAAACAAGCTCTAAATCATGTTTGATGCACTCTGATGTCCAATTTTGCTGTGCTGTCTATTTGAGATGAAATGAACATTGTGGACAGTTTTCAGCAAGTTGCAACATTGAAATACAGAAAAAAAAAAAAAAATTCCATAAACAAGCTCGAAATCATGTTTGATGCACTCTGGATGTCCAATTTATTTGCTGTGCTGTCTATTTAAGATGAAATGAACATTGTGGACAGTTTTCAGCAAGTTGCAACATTGAAATACAGAAAAAAACGTTTTTTCCATAAACAAGCTCTAAATCATGTTTGATGCACTCTGGATGTCCAATGTTTTGCTGTGCTGTCTATTTGAGATGAAAGGAACATTTTGGACAGTTTTCAGCAAGTTGCTACATTGAAATACAGAAAAAAAAATCCATAAACAAGCTCTAAATCATGTTTAATGCACTCTGGATGTCCAGTTTTTGCTGTGCTGTCTATTTGAGATGAAATGACCATTGTGGACAGTTTTCAGCAAGTTGCAACATTGAAATACAGAAAAAATATTTTTCCATAAACAAGCTCGAAATCATGTTTGATGCACTCTGGATGTCCAATTTTTGCTGTGCTGTCTATTTGAGATGAAATGAACATTGTGGACAGTTTTCAGCAAGTTGCAACATTGAAATACAGAAAAACGTTTTTTCCATAAACAAGCTCTAAATCATGTTTGATGCACTCTGGATGTCCAATTTTTGCTGTGCTGTCTATTTGAGATGAAATGAACATTGTGGACAGTTTTCAGCAAGTTGCAACATTGAAATACAGAAAAAAAAAAAATTTCCATAAACAAGCTCTAAATCATGTTTGATGCACTCTGGATGTCCAATTTTTGCTGTGCTGTCTATTTGAGATGAAATGAACATTGTGGACAGTTTTCAGCAAGTTGCAACATTGAAATACAGAAAAAAAATTTTTCCATAAACAAGCTCTAAATCATGTTTGATGCACTCTGGATGTCCAATTTTTGCTGTGCTGTCTATTTGAGATGAAATGAACATTGTGGACAGTTTTCAGCAAGTTGCAACATTGAAATACAGAAAAAAAAATTTTTTCCATAAACAAGCTCTAAATCATGTTTGATGCACTCTGGATGTCCAATTTTTGCTGTGCTGTCTATTTGAGATGAAATGAACATTGTGGACAGTTTTCAGCAAGTTGCAACATTGAAATACAGAAAAAAATCCATATAAACAAGCTCTAAATCATGTTTGATGCACTCTGGATGTCCAATTTTTGCTGTGCTGTCTATTTGAGATGAAATGAACATTGTGGACAGTTTTCAGCAAGTTGCAACATTGAAATACAGAAAAACGTTTTTTCCATAAACAAGCTCTAAATCATGTTTGATGCACTCTGGATGTCCAATTTTTGCTGTGCTGTCTATTTGAGATGAAATGAACATTGTGGACAGTTTTCAGCAAGTTGCAACATTGAAATACAGAAAAACGTTTTTTTCCATAAACAAGCTCTAAATCATGTTTGATGCACTCTGATGTCCAATTTTGCTGTGCTGTCTATTTGAGATGAAATGAACATTGTGGACAGTTTTCAGCAAGTTGCAACATTGAAATACAGAAAAAAAAAATTTTTCCATAAACAAGCTCTAAATCATGTTTGATGCACTCTGGATGTCCAATTTTTGCTGTGCTGTCTATTTGAGATGAAATGAACATTGTGGACAGTTTTCAGCAAGTTGCAACATTGAAATACAGAAAAAAAAAATCCATAAACAAGCTCTAAATCATGTTTGATGCACTCTGGATGTCCAATTTTTGCTGTGCTGTCTATTTGAGATGAAATGAACATTGTGGACAGTTTTCAGCAAGTTGCAACATTGAAATACAGAAAAACGTTTTTTCCATAAACAAGCTCTAAATCATGTTTGATGCACTCTGGATGTCCAATTTTTGCTGTGCTGTCTATTTGAGATGAAATGAACATTGTGGACAGTTTTCAGCAAGTTGCAACATTGAAATACAGAAAAAAATTTCCATAAACAAGCTCTAAATCATGTTTGATGCACTCTGATGTCCAATTTTTGCTGTGCTGTCTATTTGAGATGAAATGAACATTGTGGACAGTTTTCAGCAAGTTGCAACATTGAAATACAGAAAAACGTTTTTTCCATAAACAAGCTCTAAATCATGTTTGATGCACTCTGATGTCCAATTTTTGCTGTGCTGTCTATTTGAGATGAAATGATCATTGTGGGCAGTTTTCAGCAAGTTGCAACATTGAAATACAGAAAAAAAATTTTTTCCCATAAACAAGCTCTAAATCATGTTTGATGCACTCTGGGTGTGCAATTTTTGCTGTGCTGTCTATTTGAGATGAAATGATCATTGTGGACAGTTTTCAGCAAGTTGCAACATTGAAATACGGAAAAAACGTTTTTTCCATAAACAAGCTCTAAATCATGTTTGATGCACTCTGGATTTCCAATTTTTGCTGTGCTGTCTATTTGAGATGAAATGAACATTGTGGACAGTTTTCAGCAAGTTGCAACATTGAAATACAGAAAAACGTTTTTTCCATAAACAAGCTCTAAATCATGTTTGATGCACTCTGGATGTCCAATTTTTGCTGTGCTGTCTATTTGAGATGAAATGAACATTGTGGACAGTTTTCAGCAAGTTGCAACATTGAAATACAGAAAAAAAAAAATTTTCCATAAACAAGCTCTAAATCATGTTTGATGCACTCTGGATGTCCAATTTTTGCTGTGCTGTCTATTTGAGATGAAATGAACATTGTGGACAGTTTTCAGCAAGTTGCAACATTGAAATACAGAAAAACGTTTTTTCCATAAACAAGCTCTAAATCATGTTTGATGCACTCTGGATGTCCAATTTTTGCTGTGCTGTCTATTTGAGATGAAATGAACATTGTGGACAGTTTTCAGCAAGTTGCAACATTGAAATACAGAAAAAAAAAAAATTCCATAAACAAGCTCTAAATCATGTTTGATGCACTCTGGATGTCCAATTTTTGCTGTGCTGTCTATTTGAGATGAAATGAACATTGTGGACAGTTTTCAGCAAGTTGCAACATTGAAATACAGAAAAACGTTTTTTCCATAAACAAGCTCTAAATCATGTTTGATGCACTCTGGATGTCCAATTTTTGCTGTGCTGTCTATTTGAGATGAAATGAACATTGTGGACAGTTTTCAGCAAGTTGCAACATTGAAATACAGAAAAAAAAATCCATAAACAAGCTCTAAATCATGTTTGATGCACTCTGGATGTCCAATTTTTGCTGTGCTGTCTATTTGAGATGAAATGAACATTGTGGACAGTTTTCAGCAAGTTGCAACATTGAAATACAGAAAAACTTTTTTTTCCATAAACAAGCTCTAAATCATGTTTGATGCACTCTGGATGTCCAATTTTTGCTGTGCTGTCTATTTGAGATGAAATGAACATTGTGGACAGTTTTCAGCAAGTTGCAACATTGAAATACAGAAAAAAAATTTTTTCCATAAACAAGCTCTAAATCATGTTTGATGCACTCTGGATGTCCAATTTTTGCTGTGCTGTCTATTTGAGATGAAATGAACATTGTGGACAGTTTTCAGCAAGTTGCAACATTGAAATACAGAAAAAAAAATTTTTTTTCCATAAACAAGCTCTAAATCATGTTTGATGCACTCTGATGTCCAATTTTTTGCTGTGTGCTGTCTATTTGAGATGAAATGAACATTGTGGACAGTTTTCAGCAAGTTGCAACATTGAAATACAGAAAAAAAAATTTTTCCATAAACAAGCTCTAAATCATGTTTGATGCACTCTGGATGTCCAATTTTGCTGTGCTGTCTATTTGAGATGAAATGAACATTGTGGACAGTTTTCAAGTTGCAACATTGAAATACAGAAAAAACGTTTTTTTCCATAAACAAGCTCTAAATCATGTTTGATGCACTCTGATGTCCAATTTTTGCTGTGCTGTCTATTTGAGATGAAATGAACATTGTGGACAGTTTTCAGCAAGTTGCAACATTGAAATACAGAAAAAAAAAAAATTTTTTCCATAAACAAGCTCTAAATCATGTTTGATGCACTCTGATGTCCAATTTTGCTGTGCTGTCTATTTGAGATGAAATGAACATTGTGGACAGTTTTCAGCAAGTTGCAACATTGAAATACAGAAAAAAATATTTTTTCCATAAAAAAGCTCTAAATCATGTTTGATGCACTCTGTATGTCCAATTTTTGCTGTGCTCTCTATTTGAGATGAAATGACCATTGTGGACAGTTTTCAGCAAGTTGCAGCATTGAAATACAGAAAAACGTTTTTTTTCCATAAACAAGCTCGAAATCATATTTGATGCACTCTGGATGTCCAATTTTTTGATGTGCTGTCCATTTAAGATGAAATGAACATTGTGGACAGTTTTCAGCAAGTTGCAACATTGAAATACAGAAAAAAATTTTTTTTCCATAAACAAGCTCTAAATCATGTTTGATGCACTCTGGATGTCCAATTTTTGCTGTGCTGTCTATTTGAGATGAAATGAACATTGTGGACAGTTTTCAGCAAGTTGCAACATTGAAATACAGAACTTTTTTTCCATAAACAAGCTCTAAATCATGTTTGATGCACTCTGGATGTCCAATTTTTGCTGTGCTGTCTATTTGAGATGAAATGAACATTGTGGACAGTTTTCAGCAAGTTGCAACGTCGAAATACAGAAAAAACGTTTTTTCCATAAACAAGCTCTAAATCATGTTTGATGCACTCTGGATGTCCAATTTTTGCTGTGCTGTCTATTTGAGATGAAATGAACATTGTGGACAGTTTTCAGCAAGTTGCAACATTGAAATACAGAAAAAAAAATCCATAAACAAGCTCTAAATCATGTTTGATGCACTCTGGATGTCCAATTTTTGCTGTGCTGTCTATTTGAGATGAAATGAACATTGTGGACAGTTTTCAGCAAGTTGCAACATTGAAATACAGAAAAAAAAAATTTTCCATAAACAAGCTCTAAATCATGTTTGATGCACTCTGGATGTCCAATTTTTGCTGTGCTGTCTATTTGAGATGAAATGAACATTGTGGACAGTTTTCAGCAAGTTGCAACATTGAAATACAGAAAAAAAATTTTTTTCCATAAACAAGCTCTAAATCATGTTTGATGCACTCTGGATGTCCAATTTTTGCTGTGCTGTCTATTTGAGATGAAATGAACATTGTGGACAGTTTTCAGCAAGTTGCAACATTGAAATACAGAAAAAAAAAATTCCATAAACAAGCTCTAAATCATGTTTGATGCACTCTGGATGTCCAATTTTTGCTGTGCTGTCTATTTGAGATGAAATGAACATTGTGTGGACAGTTTTCAGCAAGTTGCAACATTGAAATACAGAAAAAAATTTTTTCCATAAACAAGCTCTAAATCATGTTTGATGCACTCTGATGTCCAATTTTGCTGTGCTGTCTATTTGAGATGAAATGAACATTGTGGACAGTTTTCAGCAAGTTGCAACATTGAAATACAGAAAAAAAAATTTTTCCATAAACAAGCTCTAAATCATGTTTGATGCACTCTGGATGTCCAATTTTTTTGCTGTGCTGTCTATTTGAGATGAAATGAACATTGTGGACAGTTTTCAGCAAGTTGCAACATTGAAATACAGAAAAACGTTTTTTCCATAAACAAGCTCTAAATCATGTTTGATGCACTCTGATGTCCAATTTTGCTGTGCTGTCTATTTGAGATGAAATGAACATTGTGGACAGTTTTCAGCAAGTTGCAACATTGAAATACAGAAAAAAAAATTTTCCATAAACAAGCTCTAAATCATGTTTGATGCACTCTGGATGTCCAATTTTGCTGTGCTGTCTATTTGAGATGAAATGAACATTGTGGACAGTTTTCAGCAAGTTGCAACATTGAAATACAGAAAAACGTTTTTTCCATAAACAAGCTCTAAATCATGTTTGATGCACTCTGATGTCCAATTTTGCTGTGCTGTCTATTTGAGATGAAATGAACATTGTGGACAGTTTTCAGCAAGTTGCAACATTGAAATACAGAAAAACGTTTTTTCCATAAACAAGCTCTAAATCATGTTTGATGCACTCTGATGTCCAATTTTTGCTGTGCTGTCTATTTGAGATGAAATGAACATTGTGGACAGTTTTCAGCAAGTTGCAACATTGAAATACAGAAAAACGTTTTTTTCCATAAACAAGCTCTAAATCATGTTTGATGCACTCTGGATGTCCAATTTTGCTGTGCTGTCTATTTGAGATGAAATGAACACTTTGGACAGTTTTCAGCAAGTTGCAACATTGAAATACAGAACGTTTTTTCCATAAACAAGCTCTAAATCATGTTTGATGCACTCTGGATGTCCATTTTTTGCTGTGCTGTCCATTTGAGATGAAATGAACATTGTGGACAGTTTTCAGCAAGTTGCAACATTGAAATACAGAAAAACGTTTTTTCCATAAACAAGCTCTAAATCATGTTTGATGCACTCTGGATGTCCAATTTTTGCTGTGCTGTCTATTTGAGATGAAATGAACATTGTGGACAGTTTTCAGCAAGTTGCAACATTGAAATACAGAAAAAAAAAATTTCCATAAACAAGCTCTAAATCATGTTTGATGCACTCTGGATGTCCAATTTTTGCTGTGCTGTCTATTTGAGATGAAATGAACATTGTGGACAGTTTTCAGCAAGTTGCAACATTGAAATACAGAAAAAAAAAATTCCATAAACAAGCTCTAAATCATGTTTGATGCACTCTGGATGTCCAATTTTTTGCTGTGCTGTCTATTTGAGATGAAATGAACATTGTGGACAGTTTTCAGCAAGTTGCAACATTGAAATACAGAAAAAATTTTTTCCATAAACAAGCTCTAAATCATGTTTGATGCACTCTGGATGTCCAATTTTTTGCTGTGCTGTCTATTTGAGATGAAATGAACATTGTGGACAGTTTTCAGCAAGTTGCAACATTGAAATACAGAAAAAAAAATTTTTTTCCATAAACAAGCTCTAAATCATGTTTGATGCACTCTGGATGTCCAATTTTTTGCTGTGCTGTCTATTTGAGATGAAATGAACATTGTGGACAGTTTTCAGCAAGTTGCAACATTGAAATACAGAAAACGTTTTTTCCATAAACAAGCTCTAAATCATGTTTGATGCACTCTGGATGTCCAATTTTTGCTGTGCTGTCTATTTGAGATGAAATGAACATTGTGGACAGTTTTCAGCAAGTTGCAACATTGAAATACAGAAAAAAAAATTTCCATAAACAAGCTCTAAATCATGTTTGATGCACTCTGGATGTCCAATTTTTGCTGTGCTGTCTATTTGAGATGAAATGAACATTGTGGACAGTTTTCAGCAAGTTGCAACATTGAAATACAGAAAAACTTTTTCCATAAACAAGCTCTAAATCATGTTTGATGCACTCTGGATGTCCAATTTTGCTGTGCTGTCTATTTGAGATGAAATGAACATTGTGGACAGTTTTCAGAAAGTTGAACATTGAAATACAGAAAAAACGTTTTTTCCATAAACAAGCTTTAAATCATGTTTGATGCACTCTGGATGTCCAATTTTTGCTGTGCTGTCTATTTGAGATGAAATGAACATTGTGGAAGCAAACATTGAAATACAGAAAAAAAAAATCCATAAACAAGCTCTAAATCATGTTTGATGCACTCTGATGTCCAATTTTTGCTGTGCTGTCTATTTGAGATGAAATGAACATTGTGGACAGTTTTCAGCAAGTTGCAACATTGAAATACAGAAAAAAAAAAAATTTTTCCATAAACAAGCTCTAAATCATGTTTGATGCACTCTGGATGTCCACTTTGCTGTGCTGTCTATTTGAGATGAAATGAACATTGTGGACAGTTTTCAGCAAGTTGCAACATTGAAATACAGAAAAAAAATTTTCCATAAACAAGCTCTAAATCATGTTTGATGCACTCTGGATGTCCAATTTTGCTGTGCTGTCTATTTGAGATGAAATGAACATT
>NW_026277456.1:0-416 GCF_023373465.1 Oncorhynchus keta | reverse complement strand
TGCTGTGCTGTCTATTTAAGATGAAATGAACATTGTGGACAGTTTTCCGCAACATTGAAATACAGAAAAAAGTTTTTTTCCATAAACAAGCTCTAAATCATGTTTGATGCACTCCGGATGTCCAATTTTTGCTGTGCTGTCTATTTAAGATGAAATGAACATTGTGGACAGTTTTCCGCAAGTTGCAACATTGAAATACAGAAAAAAGTTTTTTTCCATAAACAAGCTCTAAATCATGTTTGATGCACTCTGGATGTCCAATTTTTGCTGTGCTGTCTATTTAAGATGAAATGAACATTGTGGACAGTTTTCAGCAAGTTGCAACATTGAAATACAGAAAAAAGTTTTTTTCCATAAACAAGCTCTAAATCATGTTTGATGCACTGATGTCCAATTTTGCTGTGCTGTCTATTTAG
>NW_026277455.1:0-3139 GCF_023373465.1 Oncorhynchus keta | reverse complement strand
GACAGACCAGCTAGATCTACTGTCTCTATTATTGTCACGTTCTGACCTTTATTTTCTGTGTTTGTGTTGTTTAGTTAGTATGGTCAGGGCGTGAGTTGGGTGGGTAGTCTATGTTTGTTTTTCTATGTTTTGGTGATTTCGATGTTTCGGCCTAGTATGGTTCTCAATCAGAGGCAGGTGTCATTGGTTGTCTCTGATTGAGAATCATACTTAGGTAACCTGGGTTTCACTGTGTGTTTGTGGGTGATTGTTTCCTGTCTCTGTGTATGCACCAGATAGGACTGTAATTTGAGTTTTCACGTTTTCTTGTTTTGTTAGTTTGTTCATGTGTACCTTATCGCATTAAAAAGTACCATGGAAAATTACCACGCCGCGTATTGGTCACTCTGATCCGTTTCGCCTCTCTTCTTCGGAAGAAGAGGAGGAAGCTCGTTACAGAATCACCCACCACAATCGGACAAGCGGCGTGGTAAAGGACAGCGACGACAGCAGCAGCAGCAGCAACAGCAGCGGCCAGCATCAGAGCTGAAGCTGGAGTACACAACTTGGGAGAGATAGATAGGTGGGCGGTCGACCCAGGAGAGTGCCGGAGCCCGCCTGGGATTCGATGGAGCAATGCAAGGAAGGTTACAGGAGAATGAGGTTGGCTGGGGAAAATCGCAGCCCCAAAGCAGAGCTGAGGCAGCGAAAGCTGATCGGCGGCAATATGAGGAGCCAGCACGGCAGTGCGGCAGGTGCGAGGAGGCGGCCCCAAATTTTTTTTGGGGGGCACACGAGGTGTGGTACTAAGCCAGGTAGCAGACCTGGGCTCACTCCTCGTGCTTATATGAAGCAGCGCATTACTGGTCAGGCACCGTGTTATGCGGTTGAGCGCACGGTGTCGCCAGTGCGTGTCCATAGCCCGGTGCGCTATCAGGGCAGCCCCGAGAGTGCCATGCGAGTGTGGGCATTGAGCCAGGGCGTGTGGTTGCCTGCTCAGCGGGTCTGGTCGCCGGTACGCAGTCTTGGTCCAGGTTATCCTGCGCCGGCTCTGCGTGCTGTGTCTCCGGGCGCTGGGAGGGTGCAGTGCGTCCTCTGCCTGCGCTCCGCTCGTGCCGGGCAGCTGTGGGAGTGGGCCTAGGGGAGAGGTGCGTGTAGTAAGCACTAGATCTCCCGTGCTTACCACAGCCCGGTTCAGCCTGTGCCTGCACTCTTGAGGGTCCGGGCTCGAGTAGTTGTCCAGCCTGGGAAGTGGTGCCAGGTTGCGCACGAGCCCCAGTGCTCCCCTACAGCCCGGTCTTTCAGGCTCCTCCTAACACCAAGCCTCTGAAAGTCTCCCCAGCCTGGTAGTTCCTGTGGCAGCCCCACGCACCAGGCTGTCTCTCAGTCTCCTCCCTGCAGGTGCTCCCGCCTGTCCGGCGCCGCTGCCGGAGCCTCCCGCCTGTCCGGCGCCGCTGCGGGCCTCCCGCCTGTCCGGCGCCGCTGCGGAGCCTCCCGCCTGTCCGGTGCCGCTGCCGGAGCCTCCCGCCTGTCCGGCGCCGCTGCCGGAGCCTCCCGCCTGTCCGGAGCCTCCCGCCTGTCCGGCGCCGCTGCCGAGCCTCCCGCCTGTCCGGCGCCGCTGCGGGGCCTCCCGCCTGTCCGGCGCCTGCTGCGGGCGTTCCGCCTGTCCGGCGCCGCTGCCGAGCCTCCCGCCTGTCCGGCGCCGCTGCGGAGCCTCCCGCCTGTCCGGCGCCGCTGCGGAGCCTCCAGCGCTGTCCGGCGCCGCTGCCGGAGGCTCTCCTCGCCTGTCCGGAGCCTCCCGCCTGTCCGGCGCCGCTGCCGAGCCTCCCGCCTGTCTGGCGCCACTGCCGGAGCCTCCCGCCTGTCCGGCGCCGCTGCCGAGCCTCCCGCCTGTCCGGCGCCGCTGTTGGAGCGTCCCGCCTGTCCGGCGCCGCTGCCTCCTGTAGCAGCTCCACGCACCAGGCTGTCTCTGTCTCCTCTCTGCAGGTGCTCCCGCCTGTCCGGCGCCGCTGCGGAGCCTCCCGCCTGTCAGGCGCCGCTGCGGAGCCTCCCGCCTGTCCGGGCGCCCGCTGCCGGAGCCTCCCGCCTGTCCGGCGCCGCTGCCGAGCCTCCCGCCTGTCCGAGCCTCCCGCCTGTCCGGCGCCGCTGCGGACCTCCGCCTGTCCGGCGCCGCTGCGGAGCCTCTCGCCTGTCCGGCGCCGCTGCCGGGCCTCCCGCCTGTCCGGGCGCCGCTGCGGGCGTCCCGCCTGTCTGGCGCCGCTGCGGAGCGTCCCGCCTGTCCGGCGCCGCTGCAGGCGTCCCTCCTGTCAGCGCCGCTGCCGGAGCCTCCCGCCTGTCCAGCGCCGCCTAGCCAGAGCGTCCCGCCTGTCCGGCGCCGCCGGAGCCCCTCAGCTCAGAGGCGCCAGAGCCCCTCAGCCCAGAGGCGCCAGAGCCCCTGTCCCTCTGTCCAGAGCCCTGTCCTCTGTCCAGAGCCCCTGTCCCTCTGTCCAGAGCCCCTGTCCCTCTGTCCAGAGCCCCTGCCCTCTGTCCCGAGCTGCCCCTCTGTCCAGTGGGGTCATTGAGAGGGGTTGCCATGGTGAGAAGCCACGGAGGCGGAAATAAGGCGGACAAAGACAAGGGGTGAAGTGGGGTCCGCGTCCCGCGCCAGAACCGCCACCGCGGACAGACGCCCACCCAGACCCTCCCTATAGGTCAAGGTTTTGCGGCCGGAGTCCGCACCTTTGAGGGTACTGTCACGTTCTGACCTTTATTTTCTGTGTTTTGTGTTTAGTTAGTATGGTCAGGGCGTGAGTTGGGTGGGTAGTCTATGTTTGTTTTTCTATGTTTTGGTTATTTCGATGTTTCGGCCTAGTATGGTTCTCAATCAGAGGCAGGTGTCATTAGTTGTCTCTGATTGAGAATCATACTTAGGTGGCCTGGGTTTCACTGTGTGTTTGTGGGTGATTGTTTCCTGTCTCTGTGTATGCACCAGATAGGACTGTAATTTGAGTTTTCACGTTTTCTTGTTTTGTTAGTTTGTTCATGTGTACCTTATCGCATTAAAAAGTACCATGGAAAATTACCACCGCGTATTGGTCCTCTGATCCGTTTCGCCTCTTCTTCGGAAGAAGAGGAGGAAACTTCGTTACAATTATATTATGACCGACCAGCTAGATCTACT
>NW_026277454.1:0-479 GCF_023373465.1 Oncorhynchus keta | reverse complement strand
ACACACACACATCTACACACACACACACACACACACAAACCTACTCTTATCTCTGAGCTCTGCTTTTGTTTTAAATAATTCAGTGTGGTACTCCAGAGTTGTCTTGTGTTCATGCCTTACAAATCCATTCATTAGTTTACCTTTGGTCCACAGTTCAGATATTAGTGTGTAACTGATGGCTTCTTTTCCCACAGGTTGCCTAATATTGGCAACACCTGCTTCATGAACTCTGCTCTGCAGTGCCTGCTGGGGCTGCCAGCATTTTGCAGAGACATCGTGAGACAGCAGAACATCTGGAGTTCCTCCCCCTCCTCTAAACTGCTATGAGTATACAGCCTCGCTCTCACCCTCCTGTCCCACCTGTACATACACTGACCCACCCACCTAGACGCTTATAGTTACAGTACACAAGTTCCGCCTCAATGTATGTGTCAGTGGAGGCTGCTGAGGGGAGGACGGCTCGTAATGATGTCTGAAAC
>NW_026277453.1:0-87705 GCF_023373465.1 Oncorhynchus keta | reverse complement strand
CAATCACATACTGAACAGTAGACCAGACCTGGTCTGTCATATAATAACAGTAGATCTAGCTGGTCTGTCATATTATAATAGAGCCAGTAGATCTAGCTAGTCTGTCATATTATAATAGAGACAGTAGATCTAGCTGGTCTGTGATATTATAATAGAGACAGTAGATCTGTGCCATTCATGTACCCCCATTATAATATACCTGGCACAGATTTATGGCTGTGGTTCCACACAGGTAAAGCAGCGGATCTGGGCTGGCCTCACACAGTTGTAGACAGTGGTGATCCAGTTCATCTCAGCCGCCACAAATGTACTGAAGGTAGATTGGCTTAGGTTCGCCGGGCAAACAGGTTCAGAGCCACAGAACGGGTCATCCGCTGTGCGCCAGGCAAGAGAGAAGGCAGATGACGAAGCAGCCTGTGCCAAACAGGAACAGAAAGGCGGTGGTATCGACGGTCTACCATAACAACCAGATATGATCTGTTGGTTCCCGGCCACAGTAAGAGGTTGGCAGATCTATTTGCCCGCGGTAATATTGTAGGTCAATGCCCATTGCCTGGTTTCATACGAAGATGAATCATTGGGCCCGCTTTCAACAGCACGAAAATCGAGGTCATCTCGCCGCTTAACTGAAGGAGATAAGTAGACGGAAGCATCGTCACATAATAATAACAAAGATTTGGCTCGAATCGCCAAACAAAGAATGCCAGCAGCCTCGTGTGGTCCCAGCTGCTCAGTCGTTACACATCAGGAGATGTGGATTTGCCATTGTATCCTGTGGAGCATGCGCGAAAAACGGATCAGCTGGTTCAGAACATCAGCTCCGTGGATTCAGCTACTTTCTCGCTCATTGAAACAGAGACAGTAGATCCAGTTTAACGTCAACAAACAGACAGGACAGCTCAGCTGGTCATATAATCAAAGGCATGGGATTTAGCTATCACGTCCACATGAATCAGTAGATCGAGCTTATCTTTGGGCCGGGCAGCTGTAGTAACGAGAATAGGTGGCACTGTTCTGGGTCTCCGTCAAACGTGAATAGTATGTTTGACTGAGCTTTCACCTGGTCACACCAGGTATCAACACAAACAGATCAGTCGGCCTCTGCCCAACAAGACAAAGAAAGAGAATCACGGAGCTGGCCTGTCATAACAGCAACAAGATCCAGCCATCTCGTCACAAGCAGTAGAGCACAGTTGCGCACATCATTTGGAAATCTGTTCAATAGAATATTACAGCGCGCGAATCACAACCGCTAGGTAGAACCAGAAGAAGGTGATTAGCTGAGTCACGTTTCGTTTGGCAAACAGGCTGTGGGAGTCATATTATCATTATGCAAGGCGGGACACGGCGGCAGAAATTGTTAGTCGCCAAAAACCGGCAATGTGGCAGTGATCCAGCGAACAAGTCATAAACATGCCAGCAATACAAGATGGTAACTGCTACCGTCGTAAGGCATGGAACCAGGCAACGAAGAGTCCTTTCTTCCACTGTAACATAATGGTACGGCAGACGGCTGTCACAGTCGCCAAGAGCGGAATCGAAGGTCTTTTGTCAACAGCAAACAGCAGGTAACTTGTTCGCCAGCAGAGCACGTACAGATAACAATATTCCGAACACGCCCGCCAACAGCTTTTAGGCACAAACAGATCTAATAGTCTGCTCGTTAGAACACACATGGACACGGTAGATCAGCAGCTGACTCCCATGCACAGAAAACAGACGGTAGAGTCCAGCTTACCCACCATACCATATAGAGAATGTATGAGTCTGGCTGTTCTGTGTAATATATTAGAGACAGTAGATTCAGCTGGTCTGTCACAATATAATAGAGACAGAATATCTAGCTGGTCTGTCATAACATAATAGACAGTAGATCTAGCTTTTGATGTCATATATAATAGAGACAGTAGATTTAGCTGGTCTGTCAAAATTATACAGGTAGACTGTAGATCACCAGCCAATCGTCAAACTATATTGGTCTGTCAGTAGATCTAGCTCGCTGGTCTGTCGTCATATAATAGAGATAGTAGATCTAGCTGGTCTGTCATATTATAATAGAGACAGTAGATCTGGTTGGTCTGTCATAATATAGCAATATATTGTAGATCTAGCTGGCTCGTCATATTATAATAGAATACAATATATCTAGCTGGCCTGTCATATAATAGAAACAGTAGATTTAGCTGGTGTGTCATAATATGGGTAGAGACAGTAGACCCAGGGATCTGGCCCGTCAGTGGGTCTGCCGACAATATCTGGTTCGTCAGAGACAGTAGATCTAGTTGGTCTGTCATAATATAATAGACAGCTAGACTTTGAAGGGCTCCGTCATGTATAATAACAGAGATCTTAGATCAGCTGGTCGTCATAATATAATAGAGACAGTAGATCTAGCTGTCTATCATAATAGAGACTTAGAGACAGTAGATCTAGCTGGTCTGTCATATTATAATAGAGACAGTAGATCTGTTGGTCTAATATAACAATATAATAGAGACTGGATCTAGCTGATCTAATATATTAGGAATAGAGACAGTAGCTGGTCTGTCATACTATAATAGAGACAGTAATGGGCTGGTCTGATCGAAAAATAGGATAGTAGATATCTGTCATATAATATAATAGAGACAGTAGATCTAGCTGGTCTGTCATATTATATAGAGCCAGTAGATCTAGCTGGTCTGTCATAATATAATAGAGACAGTAGATCTAGCTGGTCTGTGATATTATAATAGAGATAGTAGATCTAGCTGGTCTGTCATATTATAATAGAGCCAGTAGATCTAGCTGGTCTGTCATATTATAATAGAGCCAGTAGATCTAGCTGGGTCTGTCATATTATAATAGAGACAGTAGATCTAAAGGGTCTGGTCTGGGTCAAATTATAATAGAGACAATGGGAAATCTAGCTGGTCTGTCATAATATAATAGAGACAGCAGATCTAGCTGGTCTGTTATAATAATAGAGACAGTAGATCCGCTGGTCTGTCATATAATAATAACAGTAGATCTAGCTGGTCTGTCATAATATAGAGAGCAGATCTTGCTGGTCTGTCATATTATAATAGAACAGTAGATTTAGCTGGTCTGTCATATTATAATAGTGACAGTAGATCTAGCTGGCCTGTCATATTATAATAGAGACAGTAGATCTAGCTGGTCTGTCATAATATAATAGAGACAGTAGATCTAGCTGGTCTGTCATATTATATTAGAAACAGTAGATCTAGCTGGTCTGTCATAATATAATGGAGACAGTAGATCTAGCTGGTCTGTCATAATAATAGAGACAGTAGATCTAGCTGGTCTGTCATAATATAATAGAGACAGTAGATCTAGCTGGTCTTTCATAATATAATAGAGACAGTAGATCTAGCTGGTCTGTCAATTATAATAGAGACAGTAGATCGAGCTGGTCTGTCATATTATAATAGAGACAGTAGATCTAGCTGGTCTGTCATAATCAGAATAGAGACAGTAGATCTAGCTGGTCTGTCATAATATAGAGACAGTAGATCTGGCTGGTCTGTCATATATAATAGAGACAGTAGATCTAGCTGGTCTGTCATAATAATAGAGATAGTAGATCTAGCTGGTCTGTCATAATATAATAGAGACAGTAGATCTAGCTGGTCTGTCATAAATATAAATAGAGACAGTACATCTGATAGATCTAGCTGTCTCTATTATAATTATGACAGACCAGCTAGATCTACTGTCTCTATTATAATATGACAGACCAGCTAGATCTACTGTCTCTATTATAATATGACAGACCAGCTAGATCTACTGGCTCTATTATAATATGACAGACCAGCTAGATCTACTGTCTCTATAATATTATGACAGACCAGCTAGATCTACTGTTTCTAATATAATATGACAGACCAGCTAGATCTACTGTCTCTATTATATTATGACAGACCAGCTAGATCTACTGTCTCTATTATAATATCACAGACCAGCTAGATCTACTGTCTCTATTATAATATGACAGACCAGCTAGATCTACTGTCTCTATTATATTATGACAGACCAGCTAGATCTACTGTCTCTATTATAACTATGACAGACCAGCTAGATCTACTGTCTCTATTATATTATGACAGACCAGCTAGATCTACTGTCTCTATTATAATATGACAGACCAGCTAGATCTACTGTCTCTATTATAATATGACAGACCAGCTAGATCTACTGTCTCTATTATATTATGACAGACCAGCTAGATCTACTGTCTCTATTATATTATGACAGACCAGCTAGATCTACTGTCTCTATTATATTATGACAAACCAGCTAGATCTACTGTCTCTATTATATTATGACAGACCAGCTAGATCTACTTTCTCTATTATAATATGACAGACCAGCTAGATCTACTGTCTCTATTATACTACGACAGACCAGCTAGATCTACTGTCTCTATTATATATGACAGACCAGCTAGATCTACTGTCTCTATTATATATTATGACAGACCAGCTAGATCTACTGTCTCTATTATATTATGACAGACCAGCTAGATCTACTGTCTCTATTATATTATGACAGACCAGCTAGATCTACTGTCTCTATTATATTATGACAGACCAGCTAGATCTACTGTCTCTATTATATTATGACAGACCAGCTAGATCTACTGTCTCTATTATATTATGGCAGACCAGCTAGATCTACTGTCTCTATTATATTATGACAGACCAGCTAGATCTACTGTCTCTATTATAATGACAGACCAGCTAGATCTACTGTCTCTATTATATTATGACAGACCAGCTAGATCTACTGTCTCTATTATAATATGACAGACCAGCTAGATCTACTGTCTCTATTATATTATGACAGACCAGCTAGATCTACTGTCTCTATTATAATATGACAGACCAGCTAGATCTACTGTCTCTATTATATTATGACAGACCAGCTAGATCTACTGTCTCTATTATATTATGACAGACCAGCTAGATCTACTGTCTCTATTATATTATGACAGACCAGCTAGATCTACTGTCTCTATTATAATTTGACAGACCAGCTAGATCTACTGTCTCTATTATAATATGACAGACCAGCTTGATCTACTGTCTCTATTATAATATGACAGACCAGCTAGATCTACTGTCTCTATTATATTTTGACAGACCAGCTAGATCTACTGTCTCTATTATATTATGACAGACCAGCTAGATCTACTGTCTCTATTATAATATGACAGACCAGCTAGATGTACTGTCTCTATTATAATATGACAGACCAGCTAGACGTACTGTCTCTATTATATTATGACAGACCAGCTAGATCTACTGTCTCTATTGGACTATGACAGACCAGCTAGATCTGCTGTCTCTATTATATTTTGACAGACCAGGTAGATCTACTGTCTCTATTATATTATGACAGACCAGCTAGATCTACTGTCTCTATTATATTATGACAGACCAGCTAGATCTACTGTCTCTATTATATTATGACAGACCAGCTAGATCTACTGTCTCTATTATATTATGACAGACCAGCTAGATCTACTGTCTCTATTATATTATGACAGACCAGCTAGATCTACTGTCTCTATTATATTATGACAGACCAGCTAGATCTACTGTCTCTATTATATTATGACAGACCAGCTAGATCTACTGTCTCTATTATATTATGACAGACCAGCTAGATCTACTGTCTCTATTATATTATGACAGACCAGCTAGATTTACTGTCTCTATTATATTATGACAGACCAGCTAGATCTACTGTCTCTATTATATTATGACAGACCAGCTAGATCTACTGTCTCTATTATATTATGACAGACCAGCTAGATCTACTGTCTCTATTATATTATGACAGACCAGCTAGATCTACTGTCTCTATTATATTATGACAGACCAGCTAGATCTACTGTCTCTATTATAATTTGACAGACCAGCTAGATCTACTGTCTCTATTATATTATGACAGACCAGCTAGATCTACTGTCTCTATTATATTATGACAGACCAGCTAGATCTACTGTCTCTATTATATTATGACAGACCAGCTAGATCTACTGTCTCTATTATAATATGACAGACCAGCTAGATCTACTGTCTCTATTATAATATGACAGACCAGCTAGATCTACTGTCTCTATTATATTATGACAGACCAGCTAGATCTACTGTCTCTATTATATTATGACAGACCAGCTAGATCTACTGTCTCTATTATAATTATGACAGACCAGCTAGATCTACTGTCTCTATTATATTATGACAGACCAGCTAGATCTACTGTCTCTATTATATTATGACAGACCAGCTAGATCTACTGTCTCTATTATAATATGACAGACCAGCTAGATCTACTGTCTCTATTATATTATGACAGACCAGCTAGATCTACTGTCTCTATTATAATATGACAGACCAGCTAGATCTACTGTCTCTATTATAATATGACAGACCAGCTAGATCTACTGTCTCTATTATATTATGACAGACCAGCTAGATCTACTGTCTCTATTATAATATGACAGACCAGCTAGATCTACTGTCTCTATTATAATATGACAGACCAGCTAGATCTACTGTCTCTATTATATTATGACAGACCAGCTAGATCTACTGTCTCTATTATATATGACAGACCAGGTAGATCTACTATCTCTATTATATTATGACACACCAGCTAGATCTACTGTCTCTATTATATTATGACAGACCAGCTAGATCTACTGTCTCTATTATATAATGACAGACCAGCTAGATCTACTGTCTCTAATATATTATGACAGACCAGCTAGATCTACTGTTTCTATTATATTATGACAGACCAGCTAGATCTACTGTCTCTATTATAGTGTGACAGACCAGCTAGATCTACTGCCTCTATTATAATTTGACAGACCAGCAAGAGCTACTGTCTCTATTATATTATGACAGACCAGCTAGATCTACTGTCTCTATTATAATATGACAGACCAGCTAGATCTACTGTCTCTATTATATTATGACAGACCAGCTAGATCTACTGTCTCTATTATAATATGACAGACCAGCTAGATCTACTGTCTCTATTATATTATGACAGACCAGCTAGATCTACTGTCTCTATTATATTATGACAGACCAGCTAGATCTACTGTCTCTATTATATTATGACAGACCAGCTAGATCTACTGTCTCTATTATATTATGACAGACCAGCTAGATCTACTGTCTCTATTATATTATGACAGACCAGCTAGATCTACTGTCTCTATTATATATATGACAGACCAGCTAGATCTACTGTCTCTATTATATTATGACAGACCAGCTAGATCTACTGTCTCTATTATAATTATGACAGACCAGCTAGATCTACTGTCTCTATTATATTATGACAGACCAGCTAGATCTACTGTCTCTATTATAATTATGACAGACCAGCTAGATCTACTGTCTCTATTATATATATGACAGACCAGCTAGATCTACTGTCTCTATTATATTATGACAGACCAGCTAGATCTACTGTCTCTATTATATTATGACAGACCAGCTAGATCTACTGTCTCTATTATATTATGACAGACCAGCTAGATCTACTGTCTCTATTATATTATGACAGACCAGCTAGATCTACTGTCTCTATTATATTATGACAGACCAGCTAGATCTACTGTCTCTATTATATTATGACAGACCAGCTAGATCTACTGTCTCTATTATATTATGACAGACCAGCTAGATCTACTGTCTCTATTATATTATGACAGACCAGCTAGATCTACTGTCTCTATTATATTATGACAGACCAGCTAGATCTACTGTCTCTATTATATTATGACAGACCAGCTAGATCTACTGTCTCTATTATATTATGACAGACCAGCTAGATCTACTGTCTCTATTATATTATGACAGACCAGCTAGATCTACTGTCTCTATTATAATATGACAGACCAGCTAGATCTACTGTCTCTATTATATTATGACAGACCAGCTAGATCTACTGTCTCTATTATAATATGACAGACCAGCTAGATCTACTGTCTCTATTATATTATGACAGACCAGCTAGATCTACTGTCTCTATTATAATATGACAGACCAGCTAGATCTACTGTCTCTATTATATTATGACAGACCAGCTAGATCTACTGTCTCTATTATATATGACAGACCAGCTAGATCTACTGTCTCTATTATAATATGACAGACCAGCTAGATCTACTGTCTCTATTATATTATGACAGACCAGCTAGATCTACTGTCTCTATTATATTATGACAGACCAGCTAGATCTACTGTCTCTATTATATTATGACAGACCAGCTAGATCTACTGTCTCTATTATATTATGACAGACCAGCTAGATCTACTGTCTCTATTATAATATGACAGACCAGCTAGATCTACTGTCTCTATTATATTATGACAGACCAGCTAGATCTACTGTCTCTATTATATTATGACAGACCAGCTAGATCTACTGTCTCTATTATATTATGACAGACCAGCTAGATCTACTGTCTCTATTATATATGACAGACCAGCTAGATCTACTGTCTCTATTATATTATGACAGACCAGCTAGATCTACTGTCTCTATTATATTATGACAGACCAGCTAGATCTACTGTCTCTATTATATTATGACAGACCAGCTAGATCTACTGTCTCTATTATATTATGACAGACCAGCTAGATCTACTGTCTCTATTATATTATGACAGACCAGCTAGATCTACTGTCTCTATTATATTATGACAGACCAGCTAGATCTACTGTCTCTATTATATTATGACAGACCAGCTAGATCTACTGTCTCTATTATATTATGACAGACCAGCTAGATCTACTGTCTCTATTATATTATGACAGACCAGCTAGATCTACTGTCTCTATTATATTATGACAGACCAGCTAGATCTACTGTCTCTATTATATTATGACAGACCAGCTAGATCTACTGTCTCTATTATATTATGACAGACCAGCTAGATCTACTGTCTCTATTATAATTATGACAGACCAGCTAGATCTACTGTCTCTATTATATTATGACAGACCAGCTAGATCTACTGTTTCTATTATAATATGACAGACCAGCTAGATCTACTGTCTCTATTATATTATGACAGACCAGCTAGATCTACTGTCTCTATTATATTATCACAGACCAGCTAGATCTACTGTCTCTATTATAATATGACAGACCAGCTAGATCTACTGTCTCTATTATATTATGACAGACCAGCTAGATCTACTGTCTCTATTATAATATGACAGACCAGCTAGATCTACTGTCTCTATTATATTATGACAGACCAGCTAGATCTACTGTCTCTATTATATTATGACAGACCAGCTAGATCTACTGTCTCTATTATATTATGACAGACCAGCTAGATCTACTGTCTCTATTATATTATGACAGACCAGCTAGATCTACTGTCTCTATTATAATATGACAGACCAGCTAGATCTACTGTCTCTATTATAATATGACAGACCAGCTAGATCTACTGTCTCTATTATATTATGACAGACCAGCTAGATCTACTGTCTCTATTATAATATGACAGACCAGCTAGATCTACTGTCTCTATTATATTATGACAGACCAGCTAGATCTACTGTCTCTATTATAATATGACAGACCAGCTAGATCTACTGTCTCTATTATATATATGACAGACCAGCTAGATCTACTGTCTCTATTATATTATGACAGACCAGCTAGATCTACTGTCTCTATTATATTATGACAGACCAGCTAGATCTACTGTCTCTATTATATTATGACAGACCAGCTAGATCTACTGTCTCTATTATAATTATGACAGACCAGCTAGATCTACTGTCTCTATTATATTATGACAGACCAGCTAGATCTACTGTCTCTATTATATTATGACAGACCAGCTAGATCTACTGTCTCTATTATATTATGACAGACCAGCTAGATCTACTGTCTCTATTATATTATGACAGACCAGCTAGATCTACTGTCTCTATTATATTATGACAGACCAGCTAGATCTACTGTCTCTATTATATTATGACAGACCAGCTAGATCTACTGTCTCTATTATATTATGACAGACCAGCTAGATCTACTGTCTCTATTATATTATGACAGACCAGCTAGATCTACTGTCTCTATTATATTATGACAGACCAGCTAGATCTACTGTCTCTATTATAATGACAGACCAGCTAGATCTACTGTCTCTATTATATTATGACAGACCAGCTAGATCTACTGTCTCTATTATATTATGACAGACCAGCTAGATCTACTGTCTCTATTATATTATGACAGACCAGCTAGATCTACTGTCTCTATTATATTATGACAGACCAGCTAGATCTACTGTCTCTATTATATTATGACAGACCAGCTAGATCTACTGTCTCTATTATAATATGACAGACCAGCTAGATCTACTGTCTCTATTATATTATGACAGACCAGCTAGATCTACTGTCTCTATTATATTATGACAGACCAGCTAGATCTACTGTCTCTATTATAATATGACAGACCAGCTAGATCTACTGTCTCTATTATATTATGACAGACCAGCTAGATCTACTGTCTCTATTATATTATGACAGACCAGCTAGATCTACTGTCTCTATTATATTATGACAGACCAGCTAGATCTACTGTCTCTATTATATTATGACAGACCAGCTAGATCTACTGTCTCTATTATATTATGACAGACCAGCTAGATCTACTGTCTCTATTATAATTATGACAGACCAGCTAGATCTACTGTCTCTATTATATTATGACAGACCAGCTAGATCTACTGTCTCTATTATATTATGACAGACCAGCTAGATCTACTGTCTCTATTATATTATGACAGACCAGCTAGATCTACTGTCTCTATTATATTATGACAGACCAGCTAGATCTACTGTCTCTATTATATTATGACAGACCAGCTAGATCTACTGTCTCTATTATATTATGACAGACCAGCTAGATCTACTGTCTCTATTATATTATGACAGACCAGCTAGATCTACTGTCTCTATTATATTATGACAGACCAGCTAGATCTACTGTCTCTATTATATTATGACAGACCAGCTAGATCTACTGTCTCTATTATATTATGACAGACCAGCTAGATCTACTGTCTCTATTATATTATGACAGACCAGCTAGATCTACTGTCTCTATTATATTATGACAGACCAGCTAGATCTACTGTCTCTATTATATTATGACAGACCAGCTAGATCTACTGTCTCTATTATATTATGACAGACCAGCTAGATCTACTGTCTCTATTATATTATGACAGACCAGCTAGATCTACTGTCTCTATTATATTATGACAGACCAGCTAGATCTACTGTCTCTATTATATTATGACAGACCAGCTAGATCTACTGTCTCTATTATATTATGACAGACCAGCTAGATCTACTGTCTCTATTATAATATGACAGACCAGCTAGATCTACTGTCTCTATTATAATTATGACAGACCAGCTAGATCTACTGTCTCTATTATAATATGACAGACCAGCTAGATCTACTGTCTCTATTATAATATGACAGACCAGCTAGATCTACTGTCTCTATTATATTATGACAGACCAGCTAGATCTACTGTCTCTATTATATTATGACAGACCAGCTAGATCTACTGTCTCTATTATATTATGACAGACCAGCTAGATCTACTGTCTCTATTATATTATGACAGACCAGCTAGATCTACTGTCTCTATTATATTATGACAGACCAGCTAGATCTACTGTCTCTATTATATTATGACAGACCAGCTAGATCTACTGTCTCTATTATATTATGACAGACCAGCTAGATCTACTGTCTCTATTATATTATGACAGACCAGCTAGATCTACTGTCTCTATTATAATTATAACAGACCAGCTAGATCTACTGTCTCTATTATATTATGACAGACCAGCAAGATCTACTGTCTTTATTATATTATGACAGACCAGCTAGATCTACTGTCTCTATTATATTATGACAGACCAGCTAGATCTACTGTCTCTAGTATAATATGACAGACCAGCTAGATCTACTGTCTCTATTATATTATGACAGACCGGCTAGATCTACTATCGATCTACTGTCTCTATTATAATATGACAGACCAGCTAGATCTACTGTCTCTATTATGTTACGACAGACCAGCTAGATCTACTGTCTCTATTATAATATGACAGACCAGCTAGATCTACTGTCTCTATTATAATATGACAGACCAGCTAGATCTACTGTCTCTATTATATTATGACAGACCAGCTAGATCTACTGTCTCTATTATATTATGACAGACCAGCTAGATCTACTGTCTCTATTATATATGACAGACCAGCTAGATCTACTGTCTCTATTATATTATGACAGACCAGCTAGATCTACTGTCTCTATTATATTATGACAGACCAGCTAGATCTACTGTCTCTATTATATTATGACAGACCAGCTAGATCTACTGTCTCTATTATATTATGACAGACCAGCTAGATCTACTGTCTCTATTATATTATGACAGACCAGCTAGATCTACTGTCTCTATTATATTATGACAGACCAGCTAGATCTACTGTCTCTATTATATTATGACAGACCAGCTAGATCTACTGTCTCTATTATATTATGACAGACCAGCTAGATCTACTGTCTCTATTATATTATGACAGACCAGCTAGATCTACTGTCTCTATTATATATGACAGACCAGCTAGATCTACTGTCTCTATTATATTATGACAGACCAGCTAGATCTACTGTCTCTATTATATTATGACAGACCAGCTAGATCTACTGTCTCTATTATATTATGACAGACCAGCTAGATCTACTGTCTCTATTATATTATGACAGACCAGCTTGATCTACTGTTTCTATTATATTATGACAGACCAGCTAAATCTACTGTCTCTATTATATTATGACAGACCAGCTAAATCTACTGTCTCTATTATATTATGACAGACCAGCTAGATCTACTGTCTCTATTATATTATGACATACCAGCTAGATCTACTGTCTCTATTATATAATATATTATGACAGACCAGCTAGATCTACTGTCTCTATTATATTATGACAGACCAGCTAAATCTACTTCCTCTATTATGTTATGACAGAACAGCTCGATCTACTGTCTCTATTATATTATGACAGACCAGCTAGATTTACTGTCTCTATTATAATATGACAGATCAGCTAGATCTACTGTCTCTATTATAATATGACAGACCAGCTTGATCTACTGTCTCTATTATATTATGACATACCAGCTAGATCTACTGTCTCTATTATATTATGACAGACCAGCTAGATCTACTGTCTCTATTATATTATGACAGACCAGCTAGATCTACTGTCTCTATTATATTATGACAGACCAGCTAGATCTACTGTCTCTATTATATTATGACAGACCAGCTAGATCTACTGTCTCTATTATATTATGACAGACCAGCTAGATCTACTGTCTCTATTATATTATGACAGACCAGCTAGATCTACTGTCTCTATTATATTATGACAGACCAGCTAGATCTACTGTCTCTATTATATTATGACAGACCAGCTAGATCTACTGTCTCTATTATATTATGACAGACCAGCTAGATCTACTGTCTCTATTATATTATGACAGACCAGCTAGATCTACTGTCTCTATTATATTATGACAGACCAGCTAGATCTACTGTCTCTATTATATTATGACAGACCAGCTAGATCTACTGTCTCTATTATATTATGACAGACCAGCTAGATCTACTGTCTCTATTATATTATGACAGACCAGCTAGATCTACTGTCTCTATTATATTATGACAGACCAGCTAGATCTACTGTCTCTATTATATTATGACAGACCAGCTAGATCTACTGTCTCTATTATATTATGACAGACCAGCTAGATCTACTGTCTCTATTATATTATGACAGACCAGCTAGATCTACTGTCTCTATTATATTATGACAGACCAGCTAGATCTACTGTCTCTATTATATTATGACAGACCAGCTAGATCTACTGTCTCTATTATATTATGTCAGACCAGCTAGATCTACTGACTCTATGATATTATGACAGACCAGCTAGATCTACTGTCTCTATTATATTATGACAGACCAGCTAGATCTACTGTCTCTATTATATTATGACAGACCAGCTAGATCTACTGTCTCTATTATATTATGACAGACCAGCTAGATCTACTGTCTCTATTATATTATGACAGACCAGCTAGATCTACTGTCTCTATTATATTATGACAGACCAGCTAGATCTACTGTCTCTATTATATTATGACAGACCAGCTAGATCTACTGTCTCTATTATATTATGACAGACCAGCTAGATCTACTGTCTCTATTATATTATGACAGACCAGCTAGATCTACTGTCTCTATTATATTATGACAGACCAGCTAGATCTACTGTCTCTATTATATTATGACAGACCAGCTAGATCTACTGTCTCTATTATATTATGACAGACCAGCTAGATCTACTGTCTCTATTATAATATGACAGACCAGCTAGATCTACTGTCTCTATTATATTATGACAGACCAGCTAGATCTACTGTCTCTATTATATTATGACAGACCAGCTAGATCTACTGTCTCTATTATAATGACAGACCAGCTAGATCTACTGTCTCTATTATATTATGACAGACCAGCTAGATCTACTGTCTCTATTATATTATGACAGACCAGCTAGATCTACTGTCTCTATTATATTATGACAGACCAGCTAGATCTACTGTCTCTATTATATTATGACAGACCAGCTAGATCTACTGTCTCTATTATATTATGACAGACCAGCTAGATCTACTGTCTCTATTATAATATGACAGACCAGCTAGATCTACTGTCTCTATTATATTATGACAGACCAGCTAGATCTACTGTCTCTATTATAATATGACAGACCAGCTAGATCTACTGTCTCTATTATATTATGACAGACCAGCTAGATCTACTGTCTCTATTATATTATGACAGACCAGCTAGATCTACTGTCTCTATTATATTATGACAGACCAGCTAGATCTACTGTCTCTATTATATTATGACAGACCAGCTAGATCTACTGTCTCTATTATATTATGACAGACCAGCTAGATCTACTGTCTCTATTATATTATGACAGACCAGCTAGATCTACTGTCTCTATTATATTATGACAGACCAGCTAGATCTACTGTCTCTATTATATTATGACAGACCAGCTAGATCTACTGTCTCTATTATATTATGACAGACCAGCTAGATCTACTGTCTCTATTATATTATGACAGACCAGCTAGATCTACTGTCTCTATTATAATATGACAGACCAGCTAGATCTACTGTCTCTATTATATTATGACAGACCAGCTAGATCTACTGTCTCTATTATATTATGACAGACCAGCTAGATCTACTGTCTCTATTATATTATGACAGACCAGCTAGATCTACTGTCTCTATTATTATAGTATGACAGACCAGCTAGATCTACTGTCTCTATTATATTATGACAGACCAGCTAGATCTACTGTCTCTATTATATTATGACAGACCAGCTAGATCTACTGTCTCTATTATATTATGACAGACCAGCTAGATCTACTGTCTCTATTATATTATGACAGACCAGCTAGATCTACTGTCTCTATTATATTATGACAGACCAGCTAGATCTACTGTCTCTATTATATTATGACAGACCAGCTAGATCTACTGTCTCTATTATATTATGACAGACCAGCTAGATCTACTGTCTCTATTATATTATGACAGACCAGCTAGATCTACTGTCTCTATTATATTATGACAGACCAGCTAGATCTACTGTCTCTATTATATTATGACAGACCAGCTAGATCTACTGTCTCTATTATATTATGACAGACCAGCTAGATCTACTGTCTCTATTATATTATGACAGACCAGCTAGATCTACTGTCTCTATTATATTATGACAGACCAGCTAGATCTACTGTCTCTATTATATTATGACAGACCAGCTAGATCTACTGTCTCTATTATATTATGACAGACCAGCTAGATCTACTGTCTCTATTATATTATGACAGACCAGCTAGATCTACTGTCTCTATTATATTATGACAGACCAGCTAGATCTACTGTCTCTATTATATTATGACAGACCAGCTAGATCTACTGTCTCTATTATATTATGACAGACCAGCTAGATCTACTGTCTCTATTATATTATGACAGACCAGCTAGATCTACTGTCTCTATTATATTATGACAGACCAGCTAGATCTACTGTCTCTATTATAATATGACAGACCAGCTAGATCTACTGTCTCTATTATATATGACAGACCAGCTAGATCTACTGTCTCTATTATATTATGACAGACCAGCTAGATCTACTGTCTCTATTATATTATGACAGACCAGCTAGATCTACTGTCTCTATTATATTATGACAGACCAGCTAGATCTACTGTCTCTATTATATTATGACAGACCAGCTAGATCTACTGTCTCTATTATATTATGACAGACCAGCTAGATCTACTGTCTCTATTATATTATGACAGACCAGCTAGATCTACTGTCTCTATTATATTATGACAGACCAGCTAGATCTACTGTCTCTATTATAATATGACAGACCAGCTAGATCTACTGTCTCTATTATAATATGACAGACCAGCTAGATCTACTGGCTCTATTATAATATGACAGACCAGCTAGATCTACTGTCTATTATATTATGACAGACCAGCTAGATCTACTGTCTCTATTATATTATGACAGACCAGCTAGATCTACTGTCTCTATTATAATATGACAGACCAGCTAGATCTACTGTCTCTATTATATTATGACAGACCAGCTAGATCTACTGTCTCTATTATAATATGACAGACCAGCTAGATCTACTGTCTCTATTATATTATGACAGACCAGCTAGATCTACTGTCTCTATTATAATATGACAGACCAGCTAGATCTACTGTCTCTATTATATTATGACAGACCAGCTAGATCTACTGTCTCTATTATATTATGACAGACCAGCTAGATCTACTGTCTCTATTATATTATGACAGACCAGCTAGATCTACTGTCTCTATTATAATATGACAGACCAGCTAGATCTACTGTCTCTATTATATTATGACAGACCAGCTAGATCTACTGTCTCTATTATATTATGACAGACCAGCTAGATCTACTGTCTCTATTATATTATGACAGACCAGCTAGATCTACTGTCTCTATTATATTATGACAGACCAGCTAGATCTACTGTCTCTATTATATTATGACAGACCAGCTAGATCTACTGTCTCTATTATATTATGACAGACCAGCTAGATCTACTGTCTCTATTATATTATGACAGACCAGCTAGATCTACTGTCTCTATTATATTATGACAGACCAGCTAGATCTACTGTCTCTATTATATTATGACAGACCAGCTAGATCTACTGTCTCTATTATATTATGACAGACCAGCTAGATCTACTGTCTCTATTATATTATGACAGACCAGCTAGATCTACTGTCTCTATTATATTATGACAGACCAGCTAGATCTACTGTCTCTATTATAATATCACAGACCAGCTAGATCTACTGTCTCTATTATAATATGACAGACCAGCTAGATCTACTGGCTCTATTATAATATGACAGACCAGCTAGATCTACTGTTATTATTATGACAGACCAGCTCGATCTACTGTCTCTATTATATTATGACAGACCAGCTAGATCTACTGTCTCTATTATATTATGACAGACCAACTAGATCTACTGTCTCTATTCTATTATGACAGACCAGCTAAATCTACTGTCTCTATTATATTATGACAGACCAACTAGATCTACTGTCTCTATTATATTATGACAGACCAGCTAGATCTACTGTCTCTATTATATTATGACAGACCAGCTAGATCTACTGTCTCTATTATATTATGACAGAGCAGCTAGATCTACTGTCTCTTATTATAATTTGACAGACCAGCTAGATCTACTGTCTCTATTATAATATGACAGACCAGCTTGATCTACTGTCTCTATTATAATATGACAGACCAGCTAGATCTACTGTCTCTATTATATTATGACAGACCAGCTAGATCTACTGTCTCTATTATATTTTGACAGACCAGCTAGATCTACTGTCTCTATTATATTATGACAGACCAGCTAGATCTACTGTCTCTATTATATTATGACAGACCAGCTAGATCTACTGTCTCTATTATATTATGACAGACCAGCTAGATCTACTGTCTCTATTATATTATGACAGACCAGCTAGATCTACTGTCTCTATTATATTATGACAGACCAGCTAGATCTACTGTCTCTATTATATTATGACAGACCAGCTAGATCTACTGTCTCTATTATATTATGACAGACCAGCTAGATCTACTGTCTCTATTATATTATGACAGACCAGCTAGATCTACTGTCTCTATTATATTATGACAGACCAGCTAGATCTACTGTCTCTATTATATTATGACAGACCAGCTAGATCTACTGTCTCTATTATATTATGACAGACCAGCTAGATCTACTGTCTCTATTATATTATGACAGACCAGCTAGATCTACTGTCTCTATTATATTATGACAGACCAGCTAGATCTACTGTCTCTATTATATTATGACAGACCAGCTAGATCTACTGTCTCTATTATATTATGACAGACCAGCTAGATCTACTGTCTCTATTATAGTATGACAGACCAGCTAGATCTACTGTCTCTATTCTGTTATGACAGATCAGCTAGATCTACTGTCTCTATTATATTATGACAGACCAGCTAGATCTACTGTCTCTATTATATTATGACAGACCAGCTAGATCTACTGTCTCTATTATATTATGACAGACCAGCTAGATCTACTGTCTCTATTATATTATGACAGACCAGCTAGATCTACTGTCTCTATTATATTATGACAGACCAGCTAGATCTACTGTCTCTATTATATTATGACAGACCAGCTAGATCTACTGTCTCTATTATATTATGACAGACCAGCTAGATCTACTGTCTCTATTATATAATGACAGACCAGCTAGATCTACTGTCTCTATTATATTATGACAGACCAGCTAGATCTACTGTCTCTATTATATTATGACAGACCAGCTAGATCTACTGTCTCTATTATAATATGACAGACCAGCTAGATCTACTGTCTCTATTATATTATGACAGACCAGCTAGATCTACTGTCTCTATTATATTATGACAGACCAGCTAGATCTACTGTCTCTATTATATTATGACAGACCAGCTAGATCTACTGTCTCTATTATAATATGACAGACCAGCTAGATCTACTGGCTCTATTATAATATGACAGACCAGCTAGATCTACTGTCTCTATTATAATATGACAGACCAGCTAGATCTACTGTCTCTATTATAATATGACAGACCAGCTAGATCTATTGTTTCTAATATAATTTAACAGACCAGCTAGATCTACTGTCTCTATTATAATGACAGACCAACTAGATCTACTGTCTCTATTATATTATGACAGACCAGCTAGATCTACTGTCTCTATTATAATTTGACAGACCAGCTAGATCTACTGTCTCTATTATAATATGACAGACCAGCTAGATCTACTGTTATCTATTATATGACAGACCAGCTCGATCTACTGTCTCTATTATATTATGACAGACCAGCTAGATCTACTGTCTCTATTATATTATGACAGACCAGCTAGATCTACTGTCTCTATTATAATTTGACAGACCAGCTAGATCTACTGTCTCTATTATAATATGACAGACCAGCTAGATCTACTGGCTCTATTATAATATGACAGACCAGCTAGATCTACTGTCTCTATTATAATATGACAGACCAGCTAGATCTACTGTCTCTATTATATTATGACAGACCAGCTAGATCTACTGTCTCTATTATATTATGACAGACCAGCTAGATCTACTGTCTCTATTATATTATGACAGACCAGCTAGATCTACTGTCTCTATTATATTATGACAGACCAGCTATATCTACTATCTCTATTTTATTATGACAGACCAGCTAGATCTACTGTCTCTATTATAGTATGACAGACCAGCTAGATCTACTGTCTCTATTCTGTTATGACAGATCAGCTAGATCTACTGTCTCTATTATATTATGACAGACCAGCTAGATCTACTGTCTCTATTATATTATGACAGACCAGCTAGATCTACTGTCTCTATTATATTATGACAGACCAACTAGATCTACTGTCTCTATTATAATATGACAGACCAACTAGATCTAATGTCTCTATTATATTATGACAGACCAACTAGATCTACTGTCTCTATTATAATATGACAGACCAGCTAGATTTACTGTTATTATTATATGACAGACCAGCTAGATCTACTGTCTCTATTATATTATGACAGACCAGCTAGATCTACTGTCTCTATTCTAATTTGACAGACCAGCTCGATCTACTGTCTCTATTATAATTTGACAGACCAGCTAGATCTACTGTCTCTATTATAATTTGACAGACCAGCTAGATCTACTGTCTCTATGATAATTTGACAGACCAGCTAGATCTACTGTCTCTATTATATTATGACAGACCAGCTAGATCTATTGTTTCTAATATAATATGACAGACCAGCTAGATCTACTGTCTCTATTATATTATGACAGACCAACTAGATCTAATGTCTCTATTATATTATGACAGACCAACTAGATCTACTGTCTCTATTATATTATGACAGACCAGCTAGATCTACTGTCTCTATTATATTATGACAGACCAGCTAGATCTACTGTCTCTATTATAATGACAGACCAGCTAGATCTACTGTCTCTATTATATTATGATAGACCAGCTAGATCTACTGTCTCTATTATAGTATGACAGACCAGCTAGATCTACTGTCTCTATTCTGTTATGACAGATCAGCTAGATCTACTGTCTCTATTATAATGACAGACCAGCTCGATCTACTGTCTCTATTATATTATGATAGACCAGCTAGATCTACTGTCTCTATTATATTATGACAGACCAGCTAGATCTACTGTCTCTATTATATTATGACAGACCAGCTAGATCTACTGTCTCTATTATAATGACAGACCAGCTCGATCTACTGTCTCTATTATATTATGACAGACCAGCTAGATCTACTGTCTCTATTATATTATGACAGACCAGCTATATCTACTGTTTCTAATATAATATGACAGACCAGCGAGATCTACTGTCTCTATTATATTATGACAGACCAACTAGATCTACTGTCTCTATTATATTATGACAAAAGAACTAGATCTACTGTCTCTACTCTATTATGACAGACCAGCTAGATCTACTGTCTCTAATATATTATGACAGACCAGCTAGATCTATTGTTTCTATTATAATATGACAGACCAGCTAAATCTACTGTCTCGATTATATTATGACAGACCAACTAGATCTACTGTCTCTTTTATAATATGACGGACCAGCTAGATCTACTGTCTCTATTTTAATATGACAGACCAGCTAGATCTACTGGCTCTATTATAATATGACAGACCAGCTAGATCTACTGTTATTATTATATGACAGACCAGCTCGATCTACTGTCTCTATTATAATTTGACAGACCAGCTAGATCTAATGGTCTCTATGATAATTTGACAGACCAGCTAGATCTACTGTCTCTATTATATTATGACAGACCAGCTAGATCTATTGTTTCTAATATAATATGACAGACCAGCTAGATCTACTGTCTCTATTATATTATGACAGACCAGCTATATCTACTATCTCTATTTTATTATGACAGACCAGCTAGATCTACTGTCTCTATTATAATATGACAGACCAGCTAGATCTACTGTCTCTATTATATTATGACAGACCAGCTAGATCTACTGTCTCTATTATAATGACAGACCAGCTAGATCTACTGTCTCTATTATATTATGATAGACCAGCTAGATCTACTGTCTCTATTATATTATGACAGACCAACTAGATCTACTGTCTCTATTATATTATGACAAAACAACTAGATCTACTGTCTCTATTCTATTATGACAGACCAGCTAGATCTACTGTCTCTATATATTATGACAGACCAGCTAGATCTATTGTTTCTAATATAATATGACAGACCAGCTAGATCTACTGTCTCTATTATATTATGACAGACCAGCTATATCTACTATCTCTATTTTATTATGACAGACCAGCTAGATCTACTGTCTCTATTATATTATGACAGACCAGCTAGGTCTACTGTCTCTATTATATTATGATAGACCAGCTCGATCTACTGTCTCTATTATATTATGATAGACCAGCTAGATCTACTGTCTCTATTATATTATGAAAGACCAGCTAGATCTACTGTCTCTATTATATTATGACAGACCAGCTAGATCTACTGTCTCTATTATAATGACAGACCAGCTCGATCTACTGTCTCTATTATATTATGACAGACCAGCTAGATCTACTGTCTATCTTATATTATGACAGACCAGCTAGATCTACTGTCTATATTATATTATGAAAGACCAGCTAGATCTACTGTCTCTATTATATTATGACAGACCAGCTAGATCTACTGTCTCTATTATAATGACCGACCAGCTCGATCTACTGTCTCTATTATATTATGACAGACCAGCTAGATCTACTGTCTATATTATATTATGACAGACCAGCTAAATCTACTGTTTCTAATATAATATGACAGACCAGCTAGATCTACTGTCTCTATTATATTATGACAGACCAACTAGATCTACTGTCTCTATTATATTATGACAAAAGAACTAGATCTACTGTCTCTACTCTATTATGACAGACCAGCTAGATCTACTGTCTCTAATATATTATGACAGACCAGCTAGATCTATTGTTTCTAATATAATATGACAGACCAGCTAAATCTACTGTCTCGATTATATTATGACAGACCAACTAGATCTACTGGCTCTATTATAATATGACAGACCAGCTAGATCTACTGTCTCTATTATAATATCACAGACCAGCTAGATCTACTGTCTCTATTATAATATGACAGACCAGCTAGATCTACTGGCTCTATTATAATATGACAGACCAGCTAGATCTACTGTCTCTATGATAATTTGACAGACCAGCTAGGTCTACTGTCTCTATTATATTATGACAGACCAGCTAGATCTATTGTTTCTAATATAATATGACAGACCAGCCAGATCTACTGTCTCTATTATATTATGACAGACCAGCTATATCTACTATCTCTATTTTATTATGACAGACCAGCTAGATCTACTGTCTCTATTATAGTATGACAGACCAGCTAGATCTACTGTCTCTATTCTGTTATGACAGATCAGCTAGATCTACTGTCTCTATTATATTATGACAGACCAGCCAGATCTACTGTCTCTATTATATTATGACAGACCAGCTATATCTACTATCTCTATTTTATTATGACAGACCAGCTAGATCTACTGTCTCTATTATAGTATGACAGACCAGCTAGATCTACTGTCTCTATTCTGTTATGACAGACCAGCTAGATCTACTGTCTCTATTATAGTATGACAGACCAGCTAGATCTACTGTCTCTATTATAATGACAGACCAGCTCGATCTACTGTCTCTATTATATTATGACAGACCAGCTAGATCTACTGTCTATATTATATTATGACAGACCAGCTAGATCTACTGTCTATATTATATTATGACAGACCAGCTAAATCTACTGTTTCTAATATAATATGACAGACCAGCTAGATCTACTGTCTCTATTATATTATGACAGACCAACTAGATCTACTGTCTCTATTATATTATGACAAAACAACTAGATCTACTGTCTCTATTATATTATGACAGAACAACTAGATCTACTGTCTCTATTATAATATGACAGACCAGCTAGATCTACTGTCTCTATTTTAATATGACAGACCAGCTAGATCTGCTGGCTCTATTATAATATGACAGACCAGCTAGATCTACTGTCTCTATTATATTATGACAGACCAGCTAGATCTACTGTCTCTATTATATTTTGACAGAACAGGTAGATCTACTGTCTCTATTATATTATGACAGACCAGCTAGATCTACTGTCTCTATTATATTATGACAGACCAGCTAGATCTACTGTCTCTATTCTGTTATGACAGACCAGCTAGATCTACTGTCTCTATTATATTATGACAGACCAGCTAGATCTACTGTCTCTATTATATTATGACAGACCAGCTAGATCTACTGTCTCTATTATATTATGACAGACCAGCTAGATCTACTGTCTCTATTATATTATGACAGACCAGCTAGATCTACTGTCTCTATTATATTATGACAGACCAGCTAGATCTACTGTCTCTATTCTGTTATGACAGATCAGCTAGATCTACTGTCTCTATTATAATGACAGACCAGCTCGATCTACTGTCTCTATTATATTATGATAGACCAGCTAGATCTACTGTCTCTATAATATTATGACAGACCAGCTAGATCTACTGTCTCTATTATATTATGACAGACCAGCTAGATCTACTGTCTCTATTATAATGACAGACCAGCTCGATCTACTGTCTCTATTATATTATGACAGACCAGCTAGATCTACTGTCTCTATTATATTATGACAGAACAGCTAAATCTACTGTTTCTAATATAATATGACAGACCAGCTAGATCTACTGTCTCTATTATATTATGACAGACCAACTAGATCTACTGTCTCTATTATATTATGACAAAATAACTAGATCTACTGTCTCTATTCTATTATGACAGACCAGCTAGATCTACTGTCTCTAATATATTATGACAGACCAGCTAGATCTATTGTTTCTAATATAATATGACAGACCAGCTAAATCTACGGTCTCGATTATATTATGACAGACCAACTAGATCTACTGTCTCTATTATATTATGACAGACCAGCTAGATCTACTGTCTCTATTATATTATGACAGACCAGCTAGATCTACTGTCTCTATTATATTATGACAGACCAACTAGATCTACTGTCTCTATTATAATATGACAGACCAGCTAGATCTACTGGCTCTATTATAATATGACAGACCAGCTAGATTTACTGTTATTATTATATGACAGACCAGCTCGATCTACTGTCTCTATTATATTATGACAGACCAGCTAGATCTATTGTTTCTAATATAATATGACAGACCAGATAGATCTACTGTCTCTATTATATTATGACAGACCAACTAGATCTACTGTCTCTATTATATTATGACAGACCAGCTAGATCTACTGTCTCTATTATAATATGACAGACCAGCTAGATCTACTGGCTCTATTATAATATGACAGACCAGCTAGATCTATTGTTATTATTATATGACAGACCAGCTCGATCTACTGTCTCTATTATATTATGACAGACCAGCTATATCTACTGTCTCTATTATATTATGACAGACCAGCTAGATCTACTGTCTCTATTATAATGAAAGACCAGCTAGATCTACTGTCTCTATTATAATATGACAGACCAGCTAGATCTATTGTTATTATTATATGACAGACCAGCTCGATCTACTGTCTCTATTATATTATGACAGACCAGCTATATCTACTGTCTCTATTATATTATGACAGACCAGCTAGATCTACTGTCTCTATTATAATGACAGACCAGCTAGATCTACTGTCTCTATTATAATATGACAGACCAGCTAGATCTACTGGCTCTATTATAATATGACAGACCAGCTAGATCTACTGTCTCTATTATAATATCACAGACCAGCTAGATCTACTGTCTCTATTATAATCTGACAGACCAGCTAGATCTACTGTCTCTATTATATTATGACAGACCAGCTAGATCTACTGTCTCTATTCTAATTTGACAGACCAGCTCGATCTACTGTCTCTATTATATTATGATAGACCAGCTAGATCTACTGTCTCTATTATATTATGAAAGACCAGCTAGATCTACTGTCTCTATTATATTATGACAGACCAGCTAGATCTACTGTCTCTATTATAATGACAGACCAGCTCGATCTACTGTCTCTATTATATTATGACAGACCAGCTAGATCTACTGTCTATATTATATTATGACAGAACAGCTAAATCTACTGTTTCTAATATAATATGACAGACCAGCTAGATCTACTGTCTCTATTATATTATGACAGACCAACTAGATCTACTGTCTCTATTATATTATGACAAAATAACTAGATCTACTGTCTCTATTCTATTATGACAGACCAGCTAGATCTACTGTCTCTAATATATTATGACAGACCAGCTAGATCTATTGTTTCTAATATAATATGACAGACCAGCTAAATCTACGGTCTCGATTATATTATGACAGACCAACTAGATCTACTGTCTCTATTATATTATGACAGACCAGCTAGATCTACTGTTTCTAATATAATATGACAGGCCAGCTAGATCTACTGTCTCTATTATATTATGACAGACCAACTAGATCTACTGTCTCTATTATAATATGACAGACCAGCTAGATCTACTGTCTCTATTATAATATGACAGACCAGCTAGATCTACTGGCTCTATTATAACATGACAGACCAGCTAGATCTACTGTCTCTATTATATTATGACAGACCAGCTAGATCTATTGTTTCTAATATAATATGACAGACCAGCTAGATCTACTGTCTCTATTATATTATGACAGACCAGCTAGATCTACTGGCTCTATTATAATATGACAGACCAGCTAGATCTACTGTTATTATTGTATGACAGACCAGCTCGATCTACTGTCTCTATTATATTATGACAGACCAGCTAGATCTACTGTCTCTATTATAATATGACAAACCAGCTAGATCTACTGTCTCTATTATAATATGACAGACCAGCTAGATCTACTGTCTCTATTATATTATGACTGACCAGCTCGATCTACTGTCTCTATTATATTATGACAGACCAGCTATATCTACTGTCTCTATTATATTATGACAGACCAGCTGGATCTACTGTCTCTATTATATTATGACAGACCAGCTAGATCTACTGTCTCTATTATATTATGACAGACCAGCTAGATCTACTGTCTCTATTATAATATGACAGACCAGCTAGATCTACTGGCTCTATTATAATATGACAGACCAGCTAGATCTACTGTCTCTATTATATTATGACAGACCAGCTAGATCTATTGTTTCTAATATAATATGACAGACCAGCTAGATCTACTGTCTCTATTATATTATGACAGACCAGCTAGATCTATTGTTTCTAATATAATATGACAGACCAGCTAGATCTACTGTCTCTATTATATTATGACAGACCAACTAGATCTACTGTCTCTATTATATTATGACAGACCAGCTAGATCTACTGTCTCTATTATAATGACAGACCAACTAGATCTAATGTCTCTATTATATTATGACAGACCAACTAGATATACTGTCTCTATTATAATATGACAGACCAGCTAGATCTATTGTTATTATTATATGACAGACCAGCTCGATCTACTGTCTCTATTATATTATGACAGACCAGCTATATCTACTGTCTCTATTATATTATGACAGACCAGCTAGATCTACTGTCTCTATTATAATGACAGACCAGCTAGATCTACTGTCTCTATTATAATATGACAGACCAGCTAGATCTACTGGCTCTATTATAATATGACAGACCAGCTAGATCTACTGTCTCTATTATAATATGACAGACCAGCTAGATCTACTGTCTCTATTATAATATGACAGACCAGCTAGATCTACTGTCTCTATTCTAATTTGACAGACCAGCTCGATCTACTGTCTCTATTATAACTTGACAGACCAGCTCGATCTACTGTCTCTATGATAATTTGACAGACCAGCTAGATCTATTGTTTCTAATATAATATGACAGACCAGCTAGATATACTGTTATTATTATATGACAGACCAGCTCGATCTACTGTCTCTATTATATTATGACAGACCAGCTAGATCTACTGTCTCTATTCTAATTTGACAGACCAGCTCGATCTACTGTCTCTATTATAATTTGACAGACCAGCTAGATCTACTGTCTCTATTATAATATGACAGACCAGCTAGATCTACTGTCTCTATTATAATATGACAGACCAGCTAGATCTACTGTCTCTATTCTAATTTGACAGACCAGCTCGATCTACTGTCTCTATTATAATTTGACAGACCAGCTAAATCTACTGTCTCTATGATAATATGACAGACCAGCTAGATCTACTGTCTCTATTATATTATGACAGACCAGCTAGATCTACTGTCTCTATTATATTATGACAGACCAGCTAGATCTACTGTCTCTATTATATTATGACAGACCAACTAGATCTACTGTCTCTATTATAATATGACAGACCAGCTAGATCTACTGTTATTATTATATGACAGACCAGCTCGATCTACTGTCTCTATTATATTATGACAGACCAGCTAGATCTACTGTCTCTATTCTAATTTGACAGACCAGCTCGATCTACTGTCTCTATTATAATTTGACAGACCAGCTCGATCTACTGTCTCTATTATAATTTGACAGACCAGCTAGATCTACTGTCTCTATGATAATTTGACAGACCAGCTAGATCTACTGTCTCTATTATATTATGACAGACCAGCTAGATCTATTGTTTCTAATATAATATGACAGACCAGCTAGATCTACTGTCTCTATTATATTATGACAGACCAACTAGATCTACTGTCTCTATTATATTATGACAGACCAACTAGATCTACTGTCTCTATTCTATTATGACAGACCAGCTAGATCTACTGTCTCTAATATATTATGACAGACCAGCTAGATCTATTGTTTCTAATATAATATGACAGACCAGCTAGATCTACTGTCTCTATTATATTATGACAGACCAGCTATATCTACTATCTCTATTTTATTATGACAGACCAGCTAGATCTACTGTCTCTATTATAGTATGACAGACCAGCTAGATCTACTGTCTCTATTCTGTTATGACAGATCAGCTAGATCTACTGTCTCTATTATAATGACAGACCAGCTCGATCTACTGTCTCTATTATATTATGATAGACCAGCTAGATCTACTGTCTCTATTATATTATGAAAGACCAGCTAGATCTACTGTCTCTATTATATTATGACAGACCAGCTAGATCTACTGTCTCTATTATAATGACAGACCAGCTCATCTACTGTCTCTATTATATTATGACAGACCAGCTAGATCTACTGTCTATATTATATTATGACAGAACAGCTAAATCTACTGTTTCTAATATAATATGACAGACCAGCTAGATCTACTGTCTCTATTATATTATGACAGACCAACTAGATCTACTGTCTCTATTATATTATGACAAAATAACTAGATCTACTGTCTCTATTCTATTATGACATACCAGCTAGATCTACTGTCTCTAATATATTATGACAGACCAACTAGATCTACTGTCTCTTTATAATATGACAGACCAGCTAGATCTACTGTCTCTATTTTAATATGACAGACCAGCTAGATCTACTGTCTCTATTATAATGTCACAGACCAGCTAGATCTACTGTCTCTATTATAATATGACAGACCAGCTAGATCTACTGGCTCTATTATAATATGACAGACCAGCTAGATCTACTGTTATTATTATATGACAGACCAGCTCGATCTACTGTCTCTATTATAATTTGACAGACCAGCTAAATCTACTGTCTCTATGATAATATGACAGACCAGCTTGATCTACTGTCTCTATTATATTATGACAGACCAGCTAGATCTATTGTTTCTAATATAATATGACAGACCAGCTAGATCTACTGTCTCTATTATATTATAGTATGACAGACCAGCTAGATCTACTGTCTCTATTCTGTTATGACAGATCAGCTAGATCTACTGTCTCTATTATAATGACAGACCAGCTCGATCTACTGTCTCTATTATATTATGATAGACCAGCTAGATCTACTGTCTCTATTATATTATGACAGACCAGCTAGATCTACTGTCTCTATTATATTATGACAGACCAGCTCGATCTACTGTCTCTATTCTATTATGACAGACCAGCTAGATCTACTGTCTCTAATATATTATGACAGACCAGCTAGATCTATTGTTTCTAATATAATATGACAGACCAGCTAGATCTACTGTCTCTATTATATTATGACAGACCAGCTATATCTACTATCTCTATTTTATTATGACAGACCAGCTAGATCTACTGTCTCTATTATAGTATGACAGACCAGCTAGATCTACTGTCTCTATTCTGTTATGACAGATCAGCTAGATCTACTGTCTCATTATAAATGACAGACCAGCTCGATCTACTGTCTCTATTATATTATGATAGACCAGCTAGATCTACTGTCTCTATTATATTATGAAAGACCAGCTAGATCTACTGTCTCTATTATATTATGACAGACCAGCTCGATCTACTGTCTCTATTATAATGACAGACCAGCTCGATCTACTGTCTCTATTATATTATGACAGACCAGCTAGATCTACTGTCTATATTATATTATGACAGAACAGCTAAATCTACTGTTTCTAATATAATATGACAGACCAGCTAGATCTACTGTCTCTATTATATTATGACAGACCAACTAGATCTACTGTCTCTATTATATTATGACAAAAGAACTAGATCTACTGTCTCTATTCTATTATGACAGACCAGCTAGATCTACTGTCTCTAATATATTATGACAGACCAGCTAGATCTATTGTTTCTAATATAATATGACAGACCAGCTAAATCTACGGTCTCGATTATATTATGACAGACCAACTAGATCTACTGTCTCTTTTATAATATGACAGACCAGCTAGATCTACTGTCTCTATTTTAATATGACAGACCAGCTAGATCTACTGTCTCTATTATAATATCACAGACCAGCTAGATCTACTGTCTCTATTATAATATGACAGACCAGCTAGATCTACTGGCTCTATTATAATATCACAGACCAGCTAGATCTACTGTTATTATTATATGACAAACCAGCTCGATCTACTGTCTCTATTATAATTTGACAGACCAGCTAGATCTACTGTCTCTATGATAATTTGACAGACCAGCTAGATCTACTGTCTCTATTATATTATGACAGACCAGCTAGATCTATTGTTTCTAATATAATATGACAGACCAGCTAGATCTACTGTCTCTATTATATTATGACAGACGAGCTATATCTACTATCTCTATTTTATTATGACAGACCAGCTAGATCTACTGTCTCTATTATAGTATGACAGACCAGCTAGATCTACTGTCTCTATTCTGTTATGACAGATCAGCTAGATCTACTGTCTCTATTATAATGACAGACCAGCTCGATCTACTGTCTCTATTATATTATGATAGACCAGCTAGATCTACTGTCTCTATTATATTATGACAGACCAACTAGATCTACTGTCTCTATTATATTATGACAAAACAACTAGATCTACTGTCTCTATTCTATTATGACAGACCAGCTAGATCTACTGTCTCTAATATATTATGACAGACCAGCTAGATCTATTGTTTCTAATATAATATGACAGACCAGCTAGATCTACTGTCTCTATTATATTATGACAGACCAGCTATATCTACTATCTCTATTTTATTATGGCAGACCAGCTAGATCTACTGTCTCTATTATAGTATGACAGACCAGCTAGATCTACTGTCTCTATTCTGTTATGACAGATCAGCTAGATCTACTGTCTCTATTATAATGACAGACCAGCTCGATCTACTGTCTCTATTATATTATGATAGACCAGCTAGATCTACTGTCTCTATTATATTATGACAGACCAGCTAGATCTACTGTCTCTATTATATTATGACAGACCAGCTAGATCTACTGTCTCTATTATAATGACAGACCAGCTCGATCTACTGTCTCTATTATATTATGACAGACCAGCTAGATCTACTGTCTCTATTATATTATGACAGACCAGCTAGATCTACTGTTTCTAATATAATATGACAGACCAGCTAGATCTACTGTCTCTATTATATTATGACAGACCAACTAGATCTACTGTCTCTATTATATTATGACAAAACAATGAGATCTACTGTCTCTATTCTATTATGACAGACCAGCTAGATCTACTGTCTCTAATATATTATGACAGACCAGCTAGATCTATTGTTTCTAATATAATATGACAGACAAGCTAAATCTACTGTCTCGATTATATTATGACAGACCAACTAGATCTACTGTCTCTATTATAATATGACAGACAAGCTAGATCTACTGTCTCTATTTTAATATGACAGACCAGCTAGATCTACTGGCTCTATTATAATATGACAGACCAGCTAGATCTACTGTCTCTATTATAATATCACAGACCAGCTAGATCTACTGTCTCTATTATAATATGACAGACCAGCTAGATCTACTGTCTCTATTATATTATGACAGACCAGCTAGATCTACTGTCTATATTATATTATGACAGACCAGCTAAATCTACTGTTTCTAATATAATATGACAGACCAGCGAGATCTACTGTCTCTATTATATTATGACAGACCAACTAGATCTACTGTCTCTATTATATTATGACAAAAGAACTAGATCTACTGTCTCTACTCTATTATGACAGACCAGCTAGATCTACTGTCTCTAATATATTATGACAGACCAGCTAGATCTATTGTTTCTAATATAATATGACAGACCAGCTAAATCTACTGTCTCGATTATATTATGACAGACCAACTAGATCTACTGTCTCTTTATAATATGACGGACCAGCTAGATCTACTGTCTCTATTTTAATATGACAGACCAGCTAGATCTACTGGCTCTATTATAATATGACAGACCAGCTAGATCTACTGTCTCTATTATATTATGACAGACCAGCTTGATCTACTGTCTCTATTCTAATTTGACAGACCAGCTCGATCTAATGGTCTCTATGATAATTTGACAGACCAGCTAGATCTACTGTCTGTATTATATTATGACAGACCAGCTAGATCTATTGTTCCTAATATAATATGACAGACCAGCTAGATCTACTGTCTCTATTATATTATGACAGACCAGCTATATCTACTATCTCTATTTTATTATGACAGACCAGCTAGATCTACTGGCTCTATTATAATATGACAGACCAGCTAGATCTACTGTCTCTATTCTGTTATGACAGATCAGCTAGATCTACTGTCTCTATTATAATGACAGACCAGCTCGATCTACTGTCTCTATTATATTATGATAGACCAGCTAGATCTACTGTCTCTATTATATTATGACAGACCAACTAGATCTACTGTCTCTATTATATTATGACAAAAACAACTAGATCTACTGTCTCTATTCTATTATGACAGACCAGCTAGATCTACTGTCTCTAATATATTATGACAGACCAGCTAGATCTATTGTTTCTAATATAATATGACAGACCAGCTAGATCTACTGTCTCTATTATATTATGACAGACCAGCTATATCTACTATCTCTATTTTATTATGACAGACCAGCTAGATCTACTGTCTCTATTATAGTATGACAGACCAGCTAGATCTACTGTCTCTATTATATTATGATAGACCAGCTCGATCTACTGTCTCTATTATATTATGATAGACCAGCTAGATCTACTGTCTCTATTATATTATGAAAGACCAGCTAGATCTACTGTCTCTATTATATTATGACAGATCAGCTAGATCTACTGTCTCCATTATAATGACAGACCAGCTCGATCTACTGTCTCTATTATATTATGACAGACCAGCTAGATCTACTGTCTATATTATATTATGACAGACCAGCTAGATCTACTGTCTATATTATATTATGAAAGACCAGCTCGATCTACTGTCTCTATTATATTATGACAGACCAGCTAGATCTACTGTCTCTATTATAATGACAGACCAGCTCGATCTACTGTCTCTATTATATTATGACAGACCAGCTAGATCTACTGTCTATATTATATTATGACAGACCAGCTAAATCTACTGTTTCTAATATAATATGACAGACCAGCTAGATCTACTGTCTCTATTATATTATGACAGACCAACTAGATCTACTGTCTCTATTATATTATGACAAAAGAACTAGATCTACTGTCTCTACTCTATTATGACAGACCAGCTAGATCTACTGTCTCTATTATATTATGACAGACCAGCTAGATCTACTGGTTCTAATATAATATGACAGACCAGCTAAATCTACTGTCTCGATTATTTTATGACAGACCAACTAGATCTACTGTCTCTATTATAATATGACAGACCAGCTAGATCTACTGGCTCTATTATAATATCACAGACCAGCTAGATCTACTGTCTCTATTATAATATGACAGACCAGCTAGATCTACTGGCTCTATTATAATATGACAGACCAGCTAGATCTACTGTTATTATTATATGACAGACCAGCTAGATCTACTGTCTCTATTCTAATTTGACAGACCAGCTCGATCTACTGTCTCTATTATAATTTGACAGACCAGCTAGGTCTACTGTCTCTATTATATTATGACAGACCAGCTAGATCTATTGTTTCTAATATAATATGACAGACCAGCTAGATCTACTGTCTCTATTATATTATGACAGACCAGCTATATCTACTATCTCTATTTTATTATGACAGACCAGCTAGATCTACTGTCTCTATTATAGTATGACAGACCAGCTAGATCTACTGTCTCTATTCTGTTATGACAGATCAGCTAGATCTACTGTCTCTATTCTGTTATGACAGATCAGCTAGATCTACTGTCTCTATTCTGTTATGACAGATCAGCTAGATCTACTGTCTCTATTATAATGACAGACCAGCTATATCTACTATCTCTATTTTATTATGACAGACCAGCTAGATCTACTGTCTCTATTATAGTATGACAGACCAGCTAGATCTACTGTCTCTATTCTGTTATGACAGATCAGCTAGATCTACTGTCTCTATTATAATGACAGACCAGCTAGATCTACTGTCTCTATTATAATGACAGACCAGCTCGATCTACTGTCTCTATTATATTATGACAGACCAGCTAGATCTACTGTCTATATTATATTATGACAGACCAGCTAGATCTACTGTCTATATTATATTATGACAGACCAGCTAAATCTACTGTTTCTAATATAATATGACAGACCAGCTAGATCTACTGTCTCTATTATATTATGACAGACCAGCTAGATCTACTGTCTCTATTATATTATGACAGACCAGCTAGATCTACTGTCTCTATTATAATGACAGACCAGCTCGATCTACTGTCTCTATTATATTATGATAGACCAGCTAGATCTACTGTCTCTATTATATTATGAAAGACCAGCTAGATCTACTGTCTCTATTATATTATGACAGACCAGCTAGATCTACTGTCTCTATTATAATGACAGACCAGCTCGATCTACTGTCTCTATTATATTATGACAGACCAGCTAGATCTACTGTCTATATTATATTATGACAGAACAGCTAAATCTACTGTTTCTAATATAATATGACAGACCAGCTAGATCTACTGTCTCTATTATATTATGACAGACCAACTAGATCTACTGTCTCTATTATATTATGACAAAATAACTAGATCTACTGTCTCTATTCTATTATGACAGACCAGCTAGATCTACTGTCTCTAATATATTATGACAGACCAGCTAGATCTATTGTTTCTAATATAATATGACAGACCAGCTAAATCTACGGTCTCGATTATATTATGACAGACCAACTAGATCTACTGTCTCTATTATATTATGACAGACCAGCTAGATCTACTGTCTCTATTATATTATGACAGACCAGCTAGATCTACTGTCTCTATTATAATGACAGACCAGCTAGATCTACTGTCTCTATTATAATATGACAGACCAGCTAGATCTACTGTCTCTATTATAATATGACAGACCAGCTAGATCTACTGGCTCTATTATAATATGACAGACCAGCTAGATCTACTGTCTCTATTATATTATGACAGACCAGCTAGATCTATTGTTATTATTATATGACAGACCAGCTCGATCTACTGTCTCTATTATATTATGACAGACCAGCTATATCTACTGTCTCTATTATATTATGACAGACCAGCTATATCTACTGTCTCTATTATATTATGACAGACCAGCTAGATCTATTGTTATTATTATATGACAGACCAGCTATATCTACTGTCTCTATTATATTATGACAGACCAGCTAGATCTACTGTCTCTATTATAATGACAGACCAGCTAGATCTACTGTCTCTATTATAATATGACAGACCAGCTAGATCTACTGGCTCTATTATAATATGACAGACCAGCTAGATCTACTGTCTCTATTATAATATCACAGACCAGCTAGATCTACTGTCTCTATTATAATCTGACAGACCAGCTAGATCTACTGTCTCTATTATATTATGACAGACCAGCTAGATCTACTGTCTCTATTCTAATTTGACAGACCAGCTCGATCTACTGTCTCTATTATAATTTGACAAACCAGCTAGATCTACTGTCTCTATTATAATATGACAGACCAGCTAGATCTACTGTTATTATTATATGACAGACCAGCTCGATCTACTGTCTCTATTATATTATGACAGACCAGCTAGATCTACTGTCTCTATTCTAATTCTGACAGACCAGCTCGATCTACTGTCTCTATTATAATTTGACAGACCAGCTAGATCTACTGTCTCTATTATAATATGACAGACCAGCTAGATCTACTGGCTCTATTATAATATGACAGACCAGCTCGATCTACTGTCTCTATTCTAATTTGACAGACCAGCTCGATTTACTGTCTCTATTATAATTTGACAGACCAGCTAAATCTACTGTCTCTATGATAATATGACAGACCAGCTAGATCTACTGTCTCTATTCTATTATGACAGACCAGCTAGATATATTGTTTCTAATATAATATGACAGACCAGCTAGATCTACTGTCTCTATTATATTATGACAGACCAACTAGATCTACTGTCTCTATTATAATATGACAGACCAGCTAGATCTACTGCTATTATATATGACAGACCAGCTCGATCTACTGTCTCTATTATATTATGACAGACCAGCTAGATCTACTGTCTCTATTCTAATTTGACAGACCAGCTCGATCTACTGTCTCTATTCTAATTTGACAGACCAGCTCGATCTACTGTCTCTATTATAATTTGACAGACCAGCTAGATCTACTGTCTCTATGATAATTTGACAGACCAGCTAGATCTACTGTCTCTGTTATATTATGACAGACCAGCTAGATCTATTGTTTCTAATATAATATGACAGACCAGCTAGATCTACTGTCTCTATTATATTATGACAGACCAACTAGATCTACTGTCTCTATTATATTATGACAAAACAACTAGATCTACTGTCTCTATTCTAATATGACAGACCAGCTAGATCTACTGTCTCTATTATATTATGACAGACCAACTAGATCTATTGTTTCTAATATAATATAACAGACCAGCTAGATCTACTGTCTCTATTATATTATGACAGACCAGCTAGATCTACTGTCTCTATTATATTATGACAGACCAGCTAGATCTACTGTCTCTATTATAGTATGACAGACCAGCTAGATCTACTGTCTCTATTCTGTTATGACAGATCAGCTAGATCTACTGTCTCTATTATAATGACAGACCAGCTCGATCTACTGTCTCTATTATATTATGATAGACCAGCTAGATCTACTGTCTCTATTATATTATGACAGACCAGCTAGATCTACTGTCTCTATTATATTATGACAGACCAGCTAGATCTACTGTCTCTATTATAATGACAGACCAGCTCGATCTACTGTCTCTATTATATTATGACAGACCAGCTAGATCTACTGTCTATATTATATTATGACAGAACAGCTAAATCTACTGTTTCTAATATAATATGACAGACCAGCTAGATCTACTGTCTCTATTATATTATGACAGACCAACTAGATCTACTGTCTCTATTATATTATGACAAAATAACTAGATCTACTGTCTCTATTCTATTATGACAGACCAGCTAGATCTACTGTCTCTAATATATTATGACAGACCAGCTAGATCTATTGTTTCTAATATAATATGACAGACCAGCTAAATCTACGGTCTCGATTATATTATGACAGACCAACTAGATCTACTGTCTCTTTTATAATATGACAGACCAGCTAGATCTACTGTCTCTATTATAATATGACAGACCAGCTAGATCTACTGTCTCTATTATAATATCACAGACCAGCTAGATCTACTGTCTCTATTATAATATGACAGACCAGCTAGATCTACTGGCTCTATTATAATATGACAGACCAGCTAGATCTACTGTTATTATTATATGACAGACCAGCTCGATCTACTGTCTCTATTATAATTTGACAGACCAGCTAGATCTACTGTCTCTATGATAATTTGACAGACCAGCTAGATCTACTGTCTCTATTATATTATGACAGACCAGCTAGATCTATTGTTTCTAATATAATATGACAGACCAGCTAGATCTACTGTCTCTATTATATTATGACAGACCAGCTATATCTACTATCTCTATTTTATTATGACAGACCAGCTAGATCTACTGTCTCTATTATAGTATGACAGACCAGCTAGATCTACTGTCTCTATTCTGTTATGACAGATCAGCTAGATCTACTGTCTCTATTATAATGACAGACCAGCTCGATCTACTGTCTCTATTATATTATGATAGACCAGCTAGATCTACTGTCTCTATTATATTATGACAGACCAACTAGATCTACTGTCTCTATTATATTATGACAAAACAACTAGATCTACTGTCTCTATTCTATTGTGACAGACCAGCTAGATCTACTGTCTCTAATATATTATGACAGACCAGCTAGATCTATTGTTTCTAATATAATATGACAGACCAGCTAGATCTACTGTCTCTATTATATTATGACAGACCAGCTATATCTACTATCTCTATTTTATTATGACAGACCAGCTAGATCTACTGTCTCTATTATAGTATGACAGACCAGCTAGATCTACTGTCTCTATTCTGTTATGACAGATCAGCTAGATCTACTGTCTCTATTATAATGACAGACCAGCTCGATCTACTGTCTCTATTATATTATGATAGACCAGCTAGATCTACTGTCTCTATTATATTATGACAGACCAGCTAGATCTACTGTCTCTATTATATTATGACAGACCAGCTAGATCTACTGTCTCTATTATAATGACAGACCAGCTAGATCTACTGTCTCTATTATATTATGACAGACCAGCTATATCTACTATCTCTATTTTATTATGACAGACCAGCTAGATCTACTGTCTCTATTATATTATGACAGACCAACTAGATCTACGCTCTCTATTATATTATGACAGATCAGCTAGATCTACTGTCTCTATTATAATGACAGACCAGCTCGATCTACTGTCTCTATTATATTATGACAGACCAGCTAGATCTACTGTCTCTATTATATTATGACAGACCAACTAGATCTACTGTCTCTATTATATTATGACAAAACAACTAGATCTACTGTCTCTATTCTATTGTGACAGACCAGCTAGATCTACTGTCTCTAATATATTATGACAGACCAGCTAGATCTATTGTTTCTAATATAATATGACAGACCAGCTAGATCTACTGTCTCTATTATATTATGACAGACCAGCTATATCTACTATCTCTATTTTATTATGATAGACCAGCTAGATCTACTGTCTCTATTATAGTATGACAGACCAGCTAGATCTACTGTCTCTATTCTGTTATGACAGATCAGCTAGATCTACTGTCTCTATTATAATGACAGACCAGCTCGATCTACTGTCTCTATTATATTATGATAGACCAGCTAGATCTACTGTCTCTATTACAGTATGACAGACCAGCTAGATCTACTGTCATATTATTATATTATGACAGACCAGCTAGATCTACTGTCTCTATTATAATGACAGACCAGCTAGATCTACTGTCTCTATTATAATATCACAGACCAGCTAGATCTACTGTCTCTATTATAATATGACAGACCAGCTAGATCTACTGGCTCTATTATAATATGACAGACCAGCTAGATCTACTGTTATTATTATATGACAGACCAGCTCGATCTACTGTCTCTATTATAATTTGACAGACCAGCTAAATCTACTGTCTCTATGATAATATGACAGACCAGCTAGATCTACTGTCTCTATTATATTATGACAGACCAGCTAGATCTACTGTTTCTAATATAATATGACAGACCAGCTAGATCTACTGTCTCTATTATATTATGACAGACCAGCTATATCTACTATCTCTATTTTATTATGACAGACCAGCTAGATCTACTGTCTCTATTATAGTATGACAGACCAGCTAGATCTACTGTCTCTATTCTGTTATGACAGATCAGCTAGATCTACTGTCTCTATTATAATGACAGACCAGCTCGATCTACTGTCTCTATTATATTATGATAGACCAGCTAGATCTACTGTCTCTATTATATTATGACAGACCAACTAGATCTACTGTCTCTATTATATTATGACAAAACAACTAGATCTACTGTCTCTATTCTATTGTGACAGACCAGCTAGATCTACTGTCTCTAATATATTATGACAGACCAGCTAGATCTATTGTTTCTAATATAATATGACAGACCAGCTAGATCTACTGTCTCTATTATATTATGACAGACCAGCTATATCTACTATCTCTATTTTATTATGACAGACCAGCTAGATCTACTGTCTCTATTATAGTATGACAGACCAGCTAGATCTACTGTCTCTATTCTGTTATGACAGATCAGCTAGATCTACTGTCTCTATTATAATGACAGACCAGCTCGATCTACTGTCTCTATTATATTATGATAGACCAGCTAGATCTACTGTCTCTATTATATTATGACAGACCAGCTAGATCTACTGTCTCTATTATATTATGACAGACCAGCTAGATCTACTGTCTCTATTATAATGACAGACCAGCTCGATCTACTGTCTCTATTATATTATGACAGACCAGCTAGATCTACTGTCTATATTATATTATGACAGAACAGCTAAATCTACTGTTTCTAATATAATATGACAGACCAGCTAGATCTACTGTCTCTATTATATTATGACAGACCAACTAGATCTACTGTCTCTATTATATTATGACAAAAGAACTAGATCTACTGTCTCTATTCTATTATGACAGACCAGCTAGATCTACTGTCTCTAATATATTATGACAGACCAGCTAGATCTATTGTTTCTAATATAATATGACAGACCAGCTAAATCTACGGTCTCAATTATATTATGACAGACCAACTAGATCTACTGTCTCTTTTATAATATGACAGACCAGCTAGATCTACTGTCTCTATTTTAATATGACAGACCAGCTAGATCTACTGTCTCTATTATAATATCACAGACCAGCTAGATCTACTGTCTCTATTATAATATGACAGACCAGCTAGATCTACTGGCTCTATTATAATATCACAGACCAGCTAGATCTACTGTTATTATTATATGACAAACCAGCCTGATCTACTGTCTCTATTATAATTTGACAGACCAGCTAGATCTACTGTCTCTATGATAATTTGACAGACCAGCTAGATCTACTGTCTCTATTATATTATGACAGACCAGCTAGATCTATTGTTTCTAATATAATATGACAGACCAGCTAGATCTACTGTCTCTATTATATTATGACAAAACAACTAGATCTACTGTCTCTATTCTATTATGACAGACCAGCTAGATCTACTGTCTCTAATATATTATGACAGACCAGCTAGATCTATTGTTTCTAATATAATATGACAGACCAGCTAGATCTACTGTCTCTATTATATTATGACAGACCAGCTATATCTACTGTCTCTATTATATTATGATAGACCAGCTAGATCTACTGTCTCTATTATAGTATGACAGACCAGCTAGATCTACTGTCTCTATTCTGTTATGACAGATCAGCTAGATCTACTGTCTCTATTATAATGACAGACCAGCTCGATCTACTGTCTCTATTATATTATGATAGACCAGCTAGATCTACTGTCTCTATTATATTATGACAGACCAGCTAGATCTACTGTCTCTATTATATTATGACAGACCAGCTAGATCTACTGTCTCTATTATAATGACAGACCAGCTCGATCTACTGTCTCTATTATATTATGACAGACCAGCTAGATCTACTGTCTATATTATATTATGACAGAACAGCTAAATCTACTGTTTCTAATATAATATGACAGACCAGCTAGATCTACTGTCTCTATTATATTATGACAGACCAACTAGATCTACTGTCTCTATTATATTATGACAAAATAACTAGATCTACTGTCTCTATTCTATTATGACAGACCAGCTAGATCTACTGTCTCTAATATATTATGACAGACCAGCTAGATCTATTGTTTCTAATATAATATGACAGACCAGCTAAATCTACGGTCTCGATTATATTATGACAGACCAACTAGATCTACTGTCTCTTTTATAATATGACAGACCAGCTAGATCTACTGTCTCTATTTTAATATGACAGACCAGCTAGATCTACTGTCTCTATTATAATATCACAGACCAGCTAGATCTACTGTCTCTATTATAATATGACAGACCAGCTAGATCTACTGGCTCTATTATAATATGACAGACCAGCTAGATCTACTGTTATTATTATATGACAGACCAGCTCGATCTACTGTCTCTATTATAATTTGACAGACCAGCTAGATCTACTGTCTCTATGATAATTTGACAGACCAGCTAGATCTACTGTCTCTATTATATTATGACAGACCAGCTAGATCTATTGTTTCTAATATAATATGACAGACCAGCTAGATCTACTGTCTCTATTATATTATGACAGACCAGCTATATCTACTATCTCTATTTTATTATGACAGACCAGCTAGATCTACTGTCTCTATTATAGTATGACAGACCAGCTAGATCTACTGTCTCTATTCTGTTATGACAGATCAGCTAGATCTACTGTCTCTATTATAATGACAGACCAGCTCGATCTACTGTCTCTATTATATTATGATAGACCAGCTAGATCTACTGTCTCTATTATATTATGACAGACCAACTAGATCTACTGTCTCTATTATATTATGACAAAACAACTAGATCTACTGTCTCTATTCTATTATGACAGACCAGCTAGATCTACTGTCTCTAATATATTATGACAGACCAGCTAGATCTATTGTTTCTAATATAATATGACAGACCAGCTAGATCTACTGTCTCTATTATATTATGACAGACCAGCTATATCTACTATCTCTATTTTATTATGACAGACCAGCTAGATCTACTGTCTCTATTATAGTATGACAGACCAGCTAGATCTACTGTCTCTATTCTGTTATGACAGATCAGCTAGATCTACTGTCTCTATTATAATGACAGACCAGCTCGATCTACTGTCTCTATTATATTATGATAGACCAGCTAGATCTACTGTCTCTATTATATTATGACAGACCAGCTAGATCTACTGTCTCTATTATATTATGACAGACCAGCTAGATCTACTGTCTCTATTATAATGACAGACCAGCTCGATCTACTGTCTCTATTATATTATGACAGACCAGCTAGATCTACTGTCTATATTATATTATGACAGAACAGCTAAATCTACTGTTTCTAATATAATATGACAGACCAACTAGATCTACTGTCTCTATTATATTATGACAGACCAACTAGATCTACTGTCTCTATTATATTATGACAAAAGAACTAGATCTACTGTCTCTATTCTATTATGACAGACCAGCTAGATCTACTGTCTCTAATATATTATGACAGACCAGCTAGATCTATTGTTTCTAATATAATATGACAGACCAGCTAAATCTACGGTCTCGATTATATTATGACAGACCAACTAGATCTACTGTCTCTTTTATAATATGACAGACCAGCTAGATCTACTGTCTCTATTTTAATATGACAGACCAGCTAGATCTACTGTCTCTATTATAATATCACAGACCAGCTAGATCTACTGTCTCTATTATAATATGACAGACCAGCTAGATCTACTGGCTCTATTATAATATCACAGACCAGCTAGATCTACTGTTATTATTATATGACAAACCAGCTCGATCTACTGTCTCTATTATAATTTGACAGACCAGCTAGATCTACTGTCTCTATGATAATTTGACAGACCAGCTAGATCTACTGTCTCTATTATATTATGACAGACCAGCTAGATCTATTGTTTCTAATATAATATGACAGACCAGCTAGATCTACTGTCTCTATTATATTATGACAGACGAGCTATATCTACTATCTCTATTTTATTATGACAGACCAGCTAGATCTACTGTCTCTATTATAGTATGACAGACCAGCTAGATCTACTGTCTCTATTCTGTTATGACAGATCAGCTAGATCTACTGTCTCTATTATAATGACAGACCAGCTCGATCTACTGTCTCTATTATATTATGATAGACCAGCTAGATCTACTGTCTCTATTATATTATGACAGACCAACTAGATCTACTGTCTCTATTATATTATGACAAAAACAACTAGATCTACTGTCTCTATTCTATTATGACAGACCAGCTAGATCTACTGTCTCAAATATATTATGACAGACCAGCTAGATCTATTGTTTCTAATATAATATGACAGACCAGCTAGATCTACTGTCTCTATTATATTATGACAGACCAGCTATATCTACTATCTCTATTTTATTATGACAGACCAGCTAGATCTACTGTCTCTATTATAGTATGACAGACCAGCTAGATCTACTGTCTCTATTCTGTTATGACAGATCAGCTAGATCTACTGTCTCTATTATAATGACAGACCAGCTCGATCTACTGTCTCTATTCTATTATGACAGACCAGCTAGATCTACTGTCTCTAATATATTATGACAGACCAGCTAGATCTATTGTTTCTAATATAATATGACAGACCAGCTAGATCTACTGTCTCTATTATATTATGACAGACCAGCTATATCTACTATCTCTATTATATTATGATAGACCAGCTAGATCTACTGTCTCTATTATAGTATGACAGACCAGCTAGATCTACTGTCTCTATTCTGTTATGACAGATCAGCTAGATCTACTGTCTCTATTATAATGACAGACCAGCTCGATCTACTGTCTCTATTATATTATGATAGACCAGCTAGATCTACTGTCTCTATTATATTATGACAGACCAGCTAGATCTACTGTCTCTATTATATTATGACAGACCAGCTAGATCTACTGTCTCTATTATAATGACAGACCAGCTCGATCTACTGTCTCTATTATATTATGACAGACCAGCTAGATCTACTGTCTCTATTATATTATGACAGACCAGCTAGATCTACTGTTTCTAATATAATATGACAGACCAGCTAGATCTACTGTCTCTATTATATTATGACAGACCAACTAGATCTACTGTCTCTATTATATTATGACAAAACAACGAGATCTACTGTCTCTATTATATTATGACAGACCAGCTAGATCTACTGTCTCTATTATATTATGACAGACCAGCTAGATCTACTGTCTCTATTATAATATGACAGACCAGCTAGATCTACTGTCTCTATTATAATATCAGACCAGCTAGATCTACTGGCTCTATTATAATATGACAGACCAGCTAGATCTACTGTCTCTATTATAATATCACAGACCAGCTAGATCTACTGTCTCTATTATAATATGACAGACCAGCTAGATCTACTGGCTCTATTATAATATGACAGACCAGCTAGATCTACTGTTATTATTATATGACAGACCAGCTCGATCTACTGTCTCTATTATAATTTGACAGACCAGCTAAATCTACTGTCTCTATGAAAATATGACAGACCAGCTATATCTACTGTCTCTATTTTATTATGACAGACCAGCTAGATCTACTGTCTCTATTATAGTATGACAGACCAGCTAGATCTACTGTCTCTATTATATTATGACAGACCAACTAGATCTAATGTCTCTATTATATTATGACAGACCAACTAGATCTACTGTCTCTATTCTAATTTGACAGACCAGCTCGATTTACTGTCTCTATTATAATTTGACAGACCAGCTAAATCTACTGTCTCTATGATAATATGACAGACCAGCTAGATCTACTGTCTCTATTATATTATGACAGACCAGTTCGATCTACTGTCTCTATTATATTATGACAGACCACCTAGATCTACTGTCTCTATTATAGTATGACAGACCAGCTTGATCTACTGTCTCTATTCTGTTATGACAGATCAGCTAGATCTACTGTCTCTATTATAATGACAGACCAGCTCGATCTACTGTCTCTATTATATTATGATAGACCAGCTAGATCTACTGTCTCTATTATATTATGAAAGACCAGCTAGATCTACTGTCTCTATTATATTATGACAGACCAGCTAGATCTACTGTCTCTATTATAATGACAGACCAGCTCGATCTACTGTCTCTATTATATTATGACAGACCAGCTAGATCTACTGTCTATATTATATTATGACAGACCAGCTAGATCTACTGTTTCTAATATAATATGACAGACCAGCTAGATCTACTGTCTCTATTATATTATGACAGACCAACTAGATCTACTGTCTCTATTATATTATGACAAAACAACGAGATCTACTGTCTCTATTCTATTATGACAGACCAGCTAGATCTACTGTCTCTAATATATTATGACAGACCAGCTAGATCTATTGTTTCTAATATAATATGACAGACCAGCTAAATCTACTGTCTCGATTATATTATGACAGACCAGCTAGATCTACTGTCTCTAATATAATATCACCGACCAGCTAGATATACTGTCTCTATTATAATATGACAGACCAGCTAGATCTACTGGCTCTATTATAATATGACAGACCAGCTAGATCTACTGTCTCTATTATAATATCACAGACCAGCTAGATCTACTGTCTCTATTATAATATGACAGACCAGCTAGATCTACTGGCTCTATTATAATATGACAGACCAGCTAGATCTACTGTTATTATTATATGACAGACCAGCTCGATCTACTGTCTCTATTCTAATTTGACTTACCAGCTCGATCTACTGTCTCTATTATAATTTGACAGACCAGCTAAATCTACTGTCTCTATGATAATATGACAGACCAGCTAGATCTACTGTCTCTATTATATTATGACAGACCAGCTAGATCTATTGTTTCTAATATAATATGACAGACCAGCTACATCTACTGTCTCTATTATATTATGACAGACCAGCTAGATCTACTGCCTCTATTCTGTTATGACAGATCAGCTAGATCTACTGTCTCTATTATAATGACAGACCAGCTAAATCTACTGTCTCTATGATAATATGACAGACCAGCTAGATCTACTGTCTCTATTATATTATGACAGACCAGTTCGATCTACTGTCTCTATTATATTATGACTGACCACCTAGATCTACTGTCTCTATTATAGTATGACAGACCAGCTTGATCTACTGTCTCTATTCTGTTATGACAGATCACCTAGATCTACTGTCTCTATTATAATGACAGACCAGCTCGATCTACTGTCTCTATTATATTATGATAGACCAGCTAGATCTACTGTCTCTATTATATTATGAAAGACCAGCTAGATCTACTGTCTCTATTATATTATGACAGACCAGCTAGATCTACTGTCTCTATTATAATGACAGACCAGCTCGATCTACTTTCTCTATTATATTATGACAGACCAGCTAGTTCTACTGTCTATATTATATTATGACAGACCAGCTAAATCTACTGTTTCTAATATAATATGACAGACCAGCTAAATCTACTGTCTCGATTATATTATGACAGACCAACTAGATCTACTGTCTCTATTATAATATGACAGACCAGCTAGATCTACTGTCTCTATTATAGTATGACAGACCAGCTAGATCTACTGTCTCTATTATATTATGACAGACCAGCTAGATCTACTGTCTCTATTATATTATGACAGACCAGCTAGATCTACTGTCTCTATTATAATATGACAGACCAGCTAGATCTACTGGCTCTATTATAATATGACAGACCAGCTAGATCTACTGTTATTATTATATGACAGACCAGCTCGATCTACTGTCTCTATTATAATTTGACAGACCAGCTAAATCTACTGTCTCTATGATAATATGACAGACCAGCTATATCTACTATCTCTATTTTATTATGACAGACCAGCTAGATCTACTGTCTCTATTATATTATGACAGACCAGCTATATCTACTATCTCTATTTTATTATGACAGACCAGCTAGATCTACTGTCTCTATTATAGTATGACAGACCAGCTTGATCTACTGTCTCTATTATATTATGACAGATCAGCTAGATCTACTGTCTCTATTATAATGACAGACCAGCTAGATCTACTGTCTCTATTCTAATTTGACAGACCAGCTCGATTTACTGTCTCTATTATAATTTGACAGACCAGCTAAATCTACTGTCTCTATGATAATATGACAGACCAGCTAGATCTACTGTCTCTATTATATTATGACAGACCAGCTCGATCTACTGTCTCTATTATATTATGACAGACCAGCTAGATCTACTGTTTCTAATATAATATGACAGACCAGCTAAATCTACTGTCTCGATTATATTATGACAGACCAACTAGATCTACTGTCTCTATTATAATATGACAGACCAGCTAGATCTACTGGCTCTATTATAATATGACAGACCAGCTAGATCTACTGTCTCTATTATAATATCACAGACCAGCTAGATCTACTGTCTCTATTATAATATGACAGAAACGCTAGATCTACTGGCTCTATTATAATATGACAGACCAGCTAGATCTACTGTTATTATTATATGACAGACCAGCTAGATCTACTGTTATTATTATATGACAGACCAGCTCGATCTACTGTCTCTATTATATTATGACAGACCAGCTAGATCTACTGTCTCTATTCTAATTTGACAGACCAGCTCGATCTACTGTCTCTATTCTAATTTGACAGACCAGCTCGATCTACTGTCTCTATTATATCATGATAGACCAGCTAGATCTACTGTCTCTATTATATTATGAAAGACCAGCTAGATCTACTGTCTCTATTATATTATGACAGACCAGCTAGATCTACTGTCTCTATTATAATGACAGACCAGCTCGATCTACTGTCTCTATTATATTATGACAGACCAGCTAGATCTACTGTCTCTATTTTAATATGACACACCAGCTAGATCTACTGTCTCTATTTTAATATGACAGACCAGCTAGATCTACTGTCTCTATTATAATATGACAGACCAGCTAGATCTACTGTCTCTATTATAATATGACAGACCAGCTAGATCTACTGGCTCTATTATAATATGACAGACCAGCTAGATCTACTGTTATTATATATGACAGACCAGCTCGATCTACTGTCTCTATTATATTATGACAGACCAGCTAGATCTACTGTCTCTATTATAATTTGACAGACCAGCTAAATCTACTGTCTCTATGATAATATGACAGACCAGCTAGATCTACTGTCTCTATTATATTATGACAGACCAGCTAGATCTACTGTCTCTATTATATTGTGACAGACCAGCTAGATCTACTGTCTCTATTATATTGTGACAGACCCGCTAGATCTACTGTCTCTATTATAGTATGACAGACCAGCTAGATCTACTGCCTCTATTCTGTTATGACAGATCAGCTAGATCTACTGTCTCTATTATAATGACAGACCAGCTAGATCTACTGTCTCTATTCTAATTTGACAGACCAGCTCGATTTACTGTCTCTATTATAATTTGACAGACCAGCTAAATCTACTGTCTCTATGATAATATGACAGACCAGCTAGATCTACTGTCTCTATTATATTATGACAGACCAGCTCGATCTACTGTCTCTATTATATTATGACAGACCAGCTAGATCTACTGTTTCTAATATAATATGACAGACCAGCTAGATCTACTGTCTCTATTATAATATCACAGACCAGCTAGATCTACTGTCTCTATTATAATATGACAGAAACGCTAGATCTACTGGCTCTATTATAATATGACAGACCAGCTAGATCTACTGTTATTATTATATGACAGACCAGCTCGATCTACTGTCTCTATTATATTATGACAGACCAGCTAGATCTACTGTCTCTATTCTAATTTGACAGACCAGCTCGATCTACTGTCTCTATTCTAATTTGACAGACCAGCTCGATCTACTGTCTCTATTATATTATGACAGACCAGCTAGATCTACAGTCTCTATTTTATTATGACAGACCAGCTAGATCTACTGTCTCTATTATAGTATGACAGACCAGCTAGATCTACTGTCTCTATTCTGTTATGACAGATCAGCTAGATCTACTGTCTCTATTATAATGACAGACCAGCTAGATCTACTGTCTCTATTCTAATTTGACAGACCAGCTCGATTTACTGTCTCTATTATAATTTGACAGACCAGCTAAATCTACTGTCTCTATTATATTATGACAGACCAGCTAGATCTACAGTCTCTATTTTATTATGACAGACCAGCTAGATCTACTGTCTCTATTATAGTATGACAGACCAGCTAGATCTACTGTCTCTATTCTGTTATGACAGATCAGCTAGATCTACTGTCTCTATTATAATGACAGACCAGCTAGATCTACTGTCTCTATTCTAATTTGACAGACCAGCTCGATTTACTGTCTCTATTATAATTTGACAGACCAGCTAAATCTACTGTCTCTATGATAATATGACAGACCAGCTAGATCTACTGTCTCTATTATAGTATGACAGACCAGCTAGATCTACTGTTTCTAATATAATATGACAGACCAGCTAAATCTACTGTCTCGATTATATTATGACAGACCAACTAGATCTACTGTCTCTATTATAATATGACAGAAGAGCTAAATCTACTGTCTCTATGATAATATGACAGACCAGCTAGATCTACTGTCTCTATTATATTATGACAGACCAGCTAAATCTACTGTCTCTATGATAATATGACAGACCAGCTGGATCTACTGTCTCTATTATATTATGACAGACCAGCTAGATCTACTGTCTCTATTATAATGACAGACCAGCTCGATCTACTGTCTCTATTATATTATGACAGACCAGCTAGATCTACTGTCTATATTATATTATGACAGACCAGCTAAATCTACTGTCTCGATTATATTATGACAGACCAACTAGATCTACTGTCTCTATTATAATATGACAGACCAGCTAGATCTACTGTCTCTATTATAATATCACAGACCAGCTAGATCTACTTCTCTATTATAATATGACAGACCAGCTAGATCTACTGGCTCTATTATAATATGACAGACCAGCTAGATCTACTGCATTTACATTTACATTTAAGTCATTTAGCAGACGCTCTTATCCAGAGCGACTTACAAATTGGTGCATACACCTTATGACAACCAGTGGAACAGCCACTTGCATCTAAATCTTGTTGGGGGGAGAAGGGGGGTGAGAAGGATTACTTACCCTTACTTACCCTATCCTAGGTATTCCTTGAAGAGGTGGGGTTTCAGGTGTCTCCGGAAGGTGGTGATTGACTCCGCTGTCCTGGCGTCGTGAGGGAGTTTGTTCCACCATTGGGGGCCAGAGCAGCGAACAGTTTTGACTGGGCTGAGCGGGAACTGTACTTCCTCAGTGGTAGGGAGGCGAGCAGGCCAGAGGTGGATGAACGCAGTGCCCTTGTTTGGGTGTAGGGCCTGATCAGAGCCTGGAGGTACTGAGGTGCCGTTCCCCTCACAGCTCCGTGGCGAGCACCATGGTCTTGTAGCGGATGCGAGCTTCAACTGGAAGCCAGTGGAGAGAGCGGAGGAGCGGGGTGACGTGAGAGAACTTGGGAAGGTTGAACACCAGACGGGCTGCGGCGTTCTGGATGAGTTGTAGGGGTTTAATGGCACAGGCAGGGAGCCCAGCCAACAGCGAGTTGCAGTAATCAAGACGGGAGATGACAAGTGCCTGGATTAGGACCTGCGCCGCTTCCTGTGTGAGGCAGGGTCGTACTCTGCGGATGTTGTAGAGCATGAACCTACAGGAACGGGACACCGCCTTGATGTTAGTTGAGAACGTCAGGGTGTTGTCCAGGATCACGCCAAGGTTCTTAGCGCTCTGGGAGGAGGACACAATGGAGTTGTCAACCGTGATGGCGAGATCATGGAACGGGCAGTCCTTCCCCGGGAGGAAGAGGAGCTCCGTCTTGCTGAGGTTCAGCTTGAGGTGGTGATCCGTCATCCACACTGATATGTCTGCCAGACATGCAGAGATGCGATTCGCCACCTGGTCATCAGAAGGGGGAAAGGAGAAGATTAATTGTGTGTCGTCTGCATAGCAATGATAGGAGAGACCATGTGAGGTTATGACAGAGCCAAGTGACTTGGTGTATAGCGAGAATAAGAGAGGGCCTAGAACAGAGCCCTGGGGGACACCAGTGGTGAGAGCGCGTGGTGAGGAGACAGATTCTCGCCACGCCACCTGGTAGGAGCGACCTGTCAGGTAGGACGCAATCCAAGCGTGGGCCGCGCCGGAGATGCCCAACTCGGAGAGGGTGGAGAGGAGGATCTGATGGTTCACAGTATCGAAGGCAGCCGATAGGTCTAGAAGGATGAGAGCAGAGGAGAGAGAGTTAGCTTTAGCAGTGCGGAGCGCCTCCGTGATACAGAGAAGAGCAGTCTCAGTTGAATGACTAGTCTTGAAACCTGACTGATTTGGATCAAGAAGGTCATTCTGAGAGAGATAGCGGTAGAGCTGGCCAAGGACGGCACGCTCAAGAGTTTTGGAGAGAAAAGAGAGAAGGGATACTGGTCTGTAGTTGTTGACATCGGAGGGATCGAGTGTAGGTTTTTTTCAGAAGGGGGTGCAACTCTCGCTCTCTTGAAGACGGGAGGGACGTAGCCAGCGGTCAGGGATGAGTTGATGAGCGAGGTAAGGTAAGGGAGAAGGTCTCCGGAAATGGTCTGGAGAAGAGAGGAGGGGATAGGGTCAGCGGGCAGGTTGTTGGGCGGCCGGCCGTCACAAGACGCGAGATTTCATCTGGAGAGAGAGGGGAGAAAGAGGTCAGAGCATAGGGTAGGGCAGTGTGAGCAGAACCAGCGGTGTCGTTTGACTTAGCAAACGAGGATCGGATGTCATCGACCTTCTTTTCAAAATGGTTGACGAAGTCATCTGCAGAGAGGGGAGGAGGGAGGGGGGAGGATTCAGGAGGGAGGAGAAGGTGGCAAAGAGCTTCCTAGGGTTAGAGGCAGATGCTTGGAATTTAGAATGGTAGAAAGTGGCTTTAGCAGCAGAGACAGAGGAGGAAAATGTAGAGAGGAGGGAGTGAAAGGATGCCAGGTCCGCAGGGAGGCGAAGATTTTCCTCCATTTCCGCCGGCTGCCCGGAGCCCTGTTCTGTGAGCTCGCAATGAGTCGTCGAGCCACGGAGCGGGAGGGGAGGACCGAGCCGGCCTGGAGGATAGGGGACATAGGGAGTCAAAGGATGCAGTAAGGGAGGAGAGGAGGGTTGAGGAGGCAGAATCAGGAGATAGGTTGGAGAAAGTTTGAGCAGAGGGAAGAGAAGATAGGATGGAAGAGGAGAGAGTAGCGGGGAGAGAGAGCGAAGATTGGGACGGCGCGATACCATCCGAGTAGGGGCAGTGTGGGAAGTGTTGGATGAGAGCGAGAGGGAAAAGGATACAAGGTAGTGGTCGGAGACTTGGAGGGGAGTTGCAATGAGGTTAGTGGAAGAACAGCATCTAGTAAAGATGAGGTCAAGCGTATTGCCTGCCTTGTGAGTAGGGGGAGGGTGAGAGGGTGAGGTCAAAAGAGGAGAGGAGGGAAAGAAGGAGGCAGAGAGGAATGAGTCAAAGGTAGACGTGGGGAGGTTAAAGTCGCCCAGAACTGTGAGAGGTGAGCCGTCCTCAGGAAAGGAGCTTATCAAGGCATCAAGCTCATTGATGAACTCTCCGAGGGAACCTGGAGGGCGATAAATGATAAGGATGTTAAGCTTGAAAGGGCTGGTAACTGTGACAGCATGGAATTCAAAGGAGGCAATAGACAGATGGGTAAGGGGAGAAAGAGAGAAAGACCACTTGGGAGAGATGAGGATCCCGGTGCCACCACCCCGCTGACCAGAAGCTCTCGGGTGTGCGGAACACGTGGGCGGACGAGGAGAGAGCAGTAGGAGTAGCAGTGTTATCTGTGGTGATCCATGTTTCCGTCAGTGCCAAGAAGTCAAGGGACTGGAGGGAGGCATAGGCTGAGATGAACTCTGCCTTGTTGGCCGCAGATTGGCAGTTCCAGAGGCTATCAGAGACCTGGAACTCCACGTGGGTCGTACGCGCTGGGACCACCAGGTTAGGGTGGTCGCGGCCACGCGGTGTGGAGCGTTTGTATGGTCTGTGCAGAGAGGAGAGAACAGGGATAGACAGACACATAGTTGACAGGCTACAGAAAAAGGCTACGCTAATGCAAGGAAATTGAATGACAAGCGGACTACACGTCTCGAATGTTCAGAAAGTTAAGCTTACGTAGCAAGAATCTTATTGACTAAAATGATTAAAATGATACAGTACTGCTAAAGTAGGCTAGCTGGCAGTAGCTGCGTTGTTGACACTACACTAATCAAGTCGTTCCGTTGAGTGTAATAATTCTACAGTGCTGCTATTCGGGGCTAGCTGGCTAGCTAGCAGTGTTGTTTACGTTACGTTGAGTTAAAAGAACGACAATAGCTGGCTAGCTAACCTAGGGAATCGGTCTAGACTACACAATTATCTTTGAAACAAAGACGGCTATGCAGCTAGCCACGATCAAACAAATCAAACCGCTGCACTGCAATGAAACGAAAATGTGAAACCACCTGACCGGGTTGTTGAATTCAAAACAGCAGACGTTGGCTAGCTGTTAGCAGTTAGCTGTTGGCTAGCTAGCAGAGTCTCCTACGTTAAGGACGACAAATAGCTGGCTAGCGAACCTCAGTGAATTAAGATAATCACTCCAAGGCTACACACACTAAACTACACAATTATCTTGGAAACTAAGACAGCTATGTAGCTAGCTAACACTGAACTAATCAAGTCGTACAGTTGAGTGAATAGCACTACAGTGATGCTAATCTGTGTGCGTTAGCTAGCTCCTGGGCGAATAGCAGTGAAGGCTACGTTAGGGCGACGAAATACGATAATTATGCAATTATCTCTGATACAAGGACGGCTATGTAGCTAGCTAAGAAGAATTGCTAAGATTAGACAAATCAACCGTTGTACTATAATGAAATGTAATGAAAAAGTTATAAAAAGTTATACAACCTGCAGAGCGAAGTGCGAATGCGACCGCTCGCTCCAACCGTTATTATTATATGACAGACCAGCTCGATCTACTGTCTCTCTTATATTATGACAGACCAGCTAGATCTACTGTCTCTATTCTAATTTGACAGACCAGCTCGATCTACTTTCTCTATTATAATTTGACAGACCAGCTAAATCTACTGTCTCTATTATATTATGACAGACCAGCTAGATCTACTGTTTCTAATATAATATGACAGACCAGCTAAATCTACTGTCTCGATTACATTATGACAGACCAACTAGATCTACTGTCTCTATTTTAATATGACAGACCAGCTAGATCTACTGGCTCTATTCTAATTTGACAGACCAGCTCGATTTACTGTCTCTATTATAATTTGACAGACCAGCTAAATCTACTGTCTCTATGATAATATGACAGACCAGCTAGATCTACTGTCTCTATTATATTATGACAGACCAGCTAGATCTACTGTCTCTATTATATTATGACAGACCAGCTAGATCTACTGTCTCTATTCTAATTTGACAGACCAGCTCGATCTACTGTCTCTATTATAATTTGACAGACCAGCTAAATCTACTGTCTCTATGATAATATGACAGACCAGCTAGATCTACTGTCTCTATTATATTATGACAGACCAGCTAGATCTATTGTTTCTAATATAATATGACAGACCAGCTAGATCTACTGTCTCTATTATATTATGACAGACCAGCTAGATCTACTGTCTCTATTATAATATGACAGACCAGCTAGATCTACTGTTATTATTATATGACAGACCAGCTCGATCTACTGTCTCTATTATATTATGACAGACCAGCTAGATCTACTGTCTCTATTCTAATTTGACAGACCAGCTCGATCTACTGTCTCTATTATAATTTGACAGACCAGCTAGATCTACTGTCTCTATTATATTATGACAGACCAGCTAGATCTATTGTTTCTAATATAATATGACAGACCAGCTAGATCTACTGTCTCTATTATATTATGACAGACCAACTAGATCTACTGTCTCTATTATATTATGACAGACCAACTAGATCTACTGTCTCTATTATATTATGACAGACCAACTAGATCTACTGTCTCTATTATATTATGACAGACCAGCTAGATCTACTGTCTCTATTATAATGACAGACCAGCTCGATCTACTGTCTCTATTATATTATGACAGACCAGCTAGATCTACTGTCTCTATTATATTATGACAGACCAGCTAGATCTACTGGTTCTAATATAATATGACAGACCAGCTAAATCTACTGTCTCGATTATTTTATGACAGACCAACTAGATCTACTGTCTCTATTATAATATGACAGACCAGCTAGATCTACTGGCTCTATTATAATATCACAGACCAGCTAGATCTACTGTCTCTATTATAATATGACAGACCAGCTAGATCTACTGGCTCTATTATAATATGACAGACCAGCTAGATATATTGTTTCTAATATAATATGACAGAACAACTAGATCTACTGTCTCTAATATATTATGACAGACCAGCTAGATCTACTGTCTCTAATATATTATGACAGACCAGCTAGATCTACTGTCTCTATTATAATATGACAGACCAGCTAGATCTACTGTCTCTATTATAATATGACAGACCAGCTAGATCTACTGTCTCTATTATAATATGACAGACCAGCTAGATCTACTGTCTCTATTATAATATGACAGACCAGCTAGATCTACTGTCTCTATTATAATATGACAGACCAGCTAGATCTACTGGCTCTATTATAATATGACAGACCAGCTAGATCTACTGTCTCTATTATAATATCACAGACCAGCTAGATCTACTGTCTCTATTATAATATGACAGACCAGCTAGATCTACTGGCTCTATTATAATATGACAGACCAGCTAGATCTACTGTCTCTATTATAATATCACAGACCAGCTAGATCTACTGTCTCTATTATAATATGACAGACCAGCTAGATCTACTGTCTCTATTATATGACAGACCAGCTAGATCTACTGTCTCTATTATATTATGACAGACCAGCTAGATCTACTGTCTCTATTATATTATGACAGACCAACTAGATCTATTGTTTCTAATATATTATGACAGACCAACTAGATCTATTGTTTCTAATATAATATGACAGACCAGCTAGATCTACTGTCTCTAATATATTATGATAGACCAGCTAGATCTACTGTCTCTAATATATTATGATAGACCAGCTAGATCTACTGTCTCTATTATATTATGACAGACCAACTAGATCTAATGTCTCTATTATATTATGACAGACCAACTAGATCTACTGTCTCTATTATATTATGACAGACCAGCTAGATCTACTGTCTCTATTATATTATGACAGACCAGCTAGATCTACTGTCTCTATTATATTATGACAGACCAGCTAGATCTACTGTCTCTATTATATTATGACAGACCAGCTAGATCTACTATCTCTATTATAGTATGACAGACCAGCTAGTTCTACTGTCTCTATTCTGTTATGACAGATCAGCTAGATCTACTGTCTCTATTATAATGACAGACCAGCTCGATCTACTGTCTCTATTATATTATGACAGACCAGCTATATCTACTGTTTCTAATATAATATGACAAACCAGCTAGATCTACTGTCTCTATTATATTATGACAGACCAGCTAGATCTACTGTCTCTATTATAATATGACAGACCAGCTAGATCTACTGGCTCTATTATAACATGACAGACCAGCTAGATCTACTGTCTCTATTATAATATCACAGACCACCTAGATCTACGCTCTCTATTATATTATGACAGACCAACTAGATCTATTGTTTCTAATATAATATGACAGACCAGCTAGATCTACTGTCTCTATTATAATATGACAGACCAGCTAGATCTACTGGCTCTATTATAATATGACAGACCAGCTAGATCTACTGTCTCTATTATAATATGACAGACCAGCTAGATCTACTGTCTCGATTATATTATGACAGACCAACTAGATCTAATGTCTCTATTATATTATGACAGACCAACTAGATCTACTGTCTCTATTATATTATGACAGACCAGCTAGATCTACTGTCTCTATTATATTATGACAGACCAGCTAGATCTACTGTCTCTATTATATTATGACAGACCAGCTATATCTACTATCTCTATTTTATTATGACAGACCAGCTAGATCTACTGTCTCTATTATAGTATGACAGACCAGCTAGATCTACTGTCTCTATTCTGTTATGACAGACCAGCTCGATCTACTGTCTCTATTATATTATGACAGACCAGCTATATCTACTGTTTCTAATATAATATGACAAACCAGCTAGATCTACTGTCTCTATTATATTATGACAGACCAGCTAGATCTACTGTCTCTATTATAATATGACAGACCAGCTAGATCTACTGGCTCTATTATAACATGACAGACCAGCTAGATCTACTGTCTCTATTATAATATCACAGACCAGCTATATCTACTGTCTCTATTATAATATGACAGACCAGCTAGATCTACTGGCTCTATTATAATATGACAGACCAGCTAGATCTACTGTCTCTATTATAATATGACAGACCAGCTAGATCTACTGGCTCTATTATAATATGACAGACCAGCTAGATCTACTGTTATTATTATATGACAGACCAGCTCGATCTACTGTCTCTATTATATTATGACAGACCAGCTAGATCTACTGTCTCTATTATATTATGACAGACCAACTAGATCTACTGTCTCTATTCTATTATGACAGACCAGCTAAATCTACTGTCTCGATTATTTTATGACAGACCAACTAGATCTACTGTCTCTATTATAATATGACAGACCAGCTAGATCTACTGGCTCTATTATAATATCACAGACCAGCTAGATCTACTGTCTCTATTATAATATGACAGACCAGCTAGATCTACTGTCTCTATTATAATATGACAGACCAGCTAGATCTACTGTCTCTATTCTAATTTGACAGACCAGCTAAATCTACTGTCTCTATGATAATATTACAGACCAGCTAGATCTACTGTCTGTATTATAATATGACAGACCAGCTAGATCTACTGGCTCTATTATAATATGACAGACCAGCTAGATCTACTGTCTCTATTATATTATGACAGACCAGCTAGATCTACTGTCTCTAATATATTATGACAGACCAGCTAGATCTACTGTCTCTATTATATTATGACAGACAAGCTAGATCTACTGTCTCTATTATATTATGACAGACCAGCTAGATCTACTGTCTCTATTATATTATGACAGACCAGCTATATCTACTGTCTCTATTATATTATGACAGACCAGCTAGATCTACTGGCTCTATTATAACATGACAGACCAGCTAGATCTACTGTCTCTATTATAATATCACAGACCAGCTAGATCTACTGTCTCTATTATAATATGACAGAATAGCTAGATCTACTGGCTCTATTATAATATGACAGACCAGCTAGATCTACTGTTATTATTATAATATGACAGACCAGCTCGATCTACTGTCCCTATTATATTATGACAGACCAGCTAGATCTACTGTATCTATGATAATATGACAGACCAGCTAGATCTACTGTCTCTATTATATTATGACAGACCAACTAGATCTACTGTCTCTATTATAATATGACAGACCAGCTAGATCTACTGGCTCTATTATAATATGGCAGACCAGCTAGATATACTGTTATTATTATATGACAGACCAGCTCGATCTATTGTTTCTAATATAATATGACAGACCAGCTAGATCTACTGTCTCTATTATATTATGACAGACCAACTAGATCTACTGTCTCTATTATATTATGACAGACCAACTAGATCTACTGTCTCTATTATAATATGACAGACCAGCTAGATCTACTGTCTCTATAATAATATGACAGACCAGGTAGATATACTGTCTCTATTATATTATGACAGATCAGCTAGATCTACTGTCTCTATTATAATATGACAGACCAGCTAGATCTACTGGCTCTATTATAATATGACAGACCAGCTAGATCTACTGTTATTATTATATGACAGACCAGCTAGATCTACTGTCTCTATTCTAATTTGACAGACCAGCTCGATCTACTGTCTCTATTATAATTTGACAGATCAGCTAGATCTACTGTCTCTATGATAATTTGACAGACCAGCTAGATCTACTGTCTCTATTATATTATGACAGACCAGCTAGATCTACTGTCTCTATTATAATATGACAGACCAGCTAAATCTACTGTCTCTATGATAATATGACAGACCAGCTAAATCTACTGTATCTATGATAATATGACAGACCAGCTAGATCTACTGTCTCTATTATATTATGACAGACCAACTAGATCTACTGTCTCTATTATAATATGACAGACCAGCTAGATCTACTGGCTCTATTATAATATGGCAGACCAGCTAGATATACTGTTATTATTATATGACAGACCAGCTCGATCTACTGTCTCTATTATATTATGACAGACCAGCTAGATCTACTGTCTCTATTCTAATTTGACAGACCAGCTCGATCTACTGTCTCTATTATAATTTGACAGACCAGCTAGATCTACTGTCTCTATTATATTATGACAGACCAGCTAGATCTATTGTTTCTAATATAATATGACAGACCAGCTAGATCTACTGTCTCTATTATATTATGACAGACCAACTAGATCTACTGTCTCTATTATATTATGACAGACCAACTAGATCTACTGTCTCTATTATATTTTGACAGACCAGCTACATCTGCCGTCTCTATTATATTATGACAGACCAGCTAGATCTACTGTCTCTATTATAATGACAGACCAGCTCGATCTACTGTCTCTATTATATTATGACAGACCAGCTAGATGTACTGTCTCTATTATATTATGACAGACCAGCTAGATCTACTGGTTCTAATATAATATGACAGACCAGCTAAATCTACTGTCTTGATTATTTTATGACAGACCAACTAGATCTACTGTCTCTATTATAGTATGACAGACCAGCTAGTTCTACTGTCTCTATTCTGTTATGACAGACCAGCTCGATCTACTGTCTCTATTATATTATGACAGACCAGCTATATCTACTGTTTCTAATATAATATGACAAACCAGCTAGATCTACTGTCTCTATTATATTATGACAGACCAGCTAGATCTACTGTCTCTATTATAATATGACAGACCAGCTAGATCTACTGGCTCTATTATAACATGACAGACCAGCTAGATCTACTGTCTCTATTATAATATCACAGACCAGCTAGATCTACTGTCTCTATTATAATATGACAGACCAGCTAGATCTACTGGCTCTATTATAATATGACAGACCAGCTAGATCTACTGTCTCTATTATAATATGACAAACCAGCTAGATCTACTGGCTCTATTATAATATGACAGACCAGCTAGATCTACTGTTATTATTATATGACAGACCAGCTCGATCTACTGTCTCTATTATATTATGACAGACCAGCTCGATCTACTGTCTCTATTATATTATGACAGACCAGCTAGATCTACTGTTTCTAATATAATATGACAGACCAGCTAAATCTACTGTCTCGATTATTTTATGACAGACCAACTAGATCTACTGTCTCTATTATAATATGACAGACCAGCTAGATCTACTGGCTCTATTATAATATCACAGACCAGCTAGATCTACTGTCTCTATTATAATATGACAGACCAGCTAGATCTACTGTCTCTATTATAATATGACAGACCAGCTAGATCTACTGTCTCTATTCTAATTTGACAGACCAGCTAAATCTACTGTCTCTATGATAATATTACAGACCAGCTAGATCTACTGTCTGTATTATAATATGACAGACCAGCTAGATCTACTGGCTCTATTATAATATGACAGACCAGCTAGATCTACTGTCTCTATTATATTATGACAGACCAGCTAGATCTACTGTCTCTATTATATTATGACAGACCAGCTAGATCTACTGTCTCTATTATATTATGACAGACCAGCTAGATCTACTGTCTCTATTATATTATGACAGACCAGCTAGATCTACTGTCTCTATTATAATATGACAGACCAGCTAGATCTACTGTCTCTATTATAATATGACAGACCAGCTAGATCTACTGGCTCTATTATAACATGACAGACCAGCTAGATCTACTGTCTCTATTATAATATCACAGACCAGCTAGATCTACTGTCTCTATTATAATATGACAGAATAGCTAGATCTACTGGCTCTATTATAATATGACAGACCAGCTAGATCTACTGTTATTATTATATGACAGACCAGCTCGATCTACTGTCCCTATTATATTATGACAGACCAGCTAGATCTACTGTCTCTATTCTAATTTGACAGACCAGCTCGATCTACTGTCTCTATTATAATTTGACAGACCAGCTAAATCTACTGTCTCTATGATAATATGACAGACCAGCTAAATCTACTGTATCTATGATAATATGACAGACCAGCTAGATCTACTGTCTCTATTATATTATGACAGACCAACTAGATCTACTGTCTCTATTATAATATGACAGACCAGCTAGATCTACTGGCTCTATTATAATATGGCAGACCAGCTAGATCTACTGTTATTATTATATGACAGACCAGCTCGATCTACTGTCTCTATTATATTATGACAGACCAGCTAGATCTACTGTCTCTATTCTAATTTGACAGACCAGCTCGATCTACTGTCTCTATTATAATTTGACAGACCAGCTAGATCTACTGTCTCTATTATATTATGACAGACCAGCTAGATCTATTGTTTCTAATATAATATGACAGACCAGCTAGATCTACTGTCTCTATTATATTATGACAGACCAACTAGATCTACTGTCTCTATTATATTATGACAGACCAACTAGATCTACTGTCTCTATTATATTATGACAGACCAGCTAGATCTTCTGTCTCTATTATATTATGACAGACCAGCTAGATCTACTGTCTCTATGATAATGACAGACCAGCTCGATCTACTGTCTCTATTATATTATGACAGACCAGCTAGATGTACTGTCTCTATTATATTATGACAGACCAGCTAGATCTACTGGTTCTAATATAATATGACAGACCAGCTAAATCTACTGTCTTGATTATTTTATGACAGACCAGCTAGATCTACTGTCTCTATTATAATATCACAGACCAGCTAGATCTACTGTCTCTATTATAATATGACAGACCAGCTAGATCTACTGTTATTAGTATATGACAGACTAGCTCGATCTACTGTCTCTATTATATTATGACAGACCAGCTAGATATATTGTTTCTAATATAATATGTTACAGAACAACTAGATCTACTGTCTCTATTCTATTATGACAGACCAGCTCGATCTACTGTCTCCAATATATTATGACAGACCAGCTAGATCTACTGTCTCTATTATAATATGACAGACCAACTAGATCTACTGTCTCTATTATAATATGACAGACCAGCTAGATCTACTGTCTCTATTATAATATGACAGACCAGCTAGATCTACTGTCTCTATTATAATATGACAGACCAGCTAGATCTACTGGCTCTATTATAATATGACAGACCAGCTAGATCTACTGTCTCTATTATAATATCACAGACCAGCTAGATCTACTGTCTCTATTATAATATGACAGACTAGCTAGATCTACTGGCTCTATTATTATATGACAGACCAGCTCGATCTACTGTCTCTATTATAATATCACAGACCAGCTAGATCTACTGTCTCTATTATAATATGACAGACCAGCTAGATCTACTGTTATTATTATATGACAGACCAGCTAGATCTACTGTCTCTATTATAATATGACAGACCAGCTAGATCTACTGTCTCTATTATAATATGACAGACCAGCAGATCTACTGTCTCTATTATAATATGACAGACCAGCTAGATCTACTGTCTCTAATATATTATGACAGACCAGCTAGATCTACTGTCTCTATTATATTATGACAGACCAACTAGATCTAATGTCTCTATTATATTATGACAGACCAACTAGATCTACTGTCTCTATTATATTATGACAGACCAGCTAGATCTACTGTCTCTATTATATTATGACAGACCAGCTAGATCTACTGTCTCTATTATATTATGACAGACCAGCTAGATCTACTGTCTCTATTATATTATGACAGACCAGCTATATCTACTATCTCTATTTTATTATGACAGACCAGCTAGATCTACTGTCTCTATTATAGTAGGACAGACCAGCTAGTTCTACTGTCTCTATTCTGTTATGACAGATCAGCTAGATCTACTGTCTCTATTATAATGACAGACCAGCTCGATCTACTGTCTCTATTATAATATGACAGACCAGCTAGATCTACTGGCTCTATTATAACATGACAGACCAGCTAGATCTACTGTCTCTATTATAATATCACAGACCAGCTAGATCTACTGTCTCTATTATAATATGACAGACCAGCTAGATCTACTGGCTCTATTATAATATGACAGACCAGCTAGATCTACTGTCTCTATTATAATATGACAAACCAGCTAGATCTACTGGCCTCTATTATAATATGACAGACCAGCTAGATCTACTGTCTCTAATATATTATGACAGACCAGCTATATCTACTATCTCTATTTTATTATGACAGACCAGCTAGATCTACTGTCTCTATTATAGTATGACAGACCAGCTAGTTCTACCTGTCTCTATTCTGTTATGACAGATCAGCTAGATCTACTGTCTCTATTATAATGACAGACCAGCTCGATCTACTGTCTCTATTATATTATGACAGACCAGCTATATCTACTGCTCTAATATAATATGACAAACCAGCTAGATCTACTGTCTCTATTATATTATGACAGACCAGCTAGATATATTGTTTCTAATATAATATGACAGAACAACTAGATCTACTGTCTCTATTCTATTATGACAGACCAGCTAGATCTACTGTCTCTAATATATTATGACAGACCAGCTAGATCTACTGTCTCTATTATAATATGACAGACCAGCCAGATCTACTGTCTCTATTATAATATGACAGACCAGCTAGATCTACTGTCTTCTATTATAATATGACAGACCAGCTAGATCTACTGTCTCTATTATAATATGACAGACCAGCTAGATCTACTGGCTCTATTATAATATGACAGACCAGCTAGATCTACTGTCTCTATTATAATATCACAGACCAGCTAGATCTACTGTCTCTATTATAATATGATAGACTAGCTAGATCTACTGGCTCTATTATAATATGACAGACCAGCTAGATCTACTGTCTCTATTATAATATCACAGACCAGCCAGATCTACTGTCTCTATTATAATATGACAGACCAGCTAGATCTACTGTTATTATTATATGACAGACCAGCTAGATCTACTGTCTCTATTATAATATGACAGACCAGCTAGATCTACTGTCTCTCATTATAATATGACAGACCAGCTAGATCTACTGTCTCTATTATAATATGACAGACCAGCTAGATCTACTGTCTCTAATATATTGGCGACAGACCAGCTAGATCTACTGTCTCTATTATATTATGACAGACCAGCTAGATCTAATGTCTCTATTATATTATGACAGACCAACTAGATCTACTGTCTCTATTATATTATGACAGACCAGCCAGATCTACTGTCTCTATTATATTGGCGACAGACCAGCTAGATCTACTGTCTCTATTATATTATGACAGACCAGCTAGATCTACTGTCTCTATTATATTATGACAGACCAGCTAGATCTACTGTCTCTATTATATTATGACAGACCCGCTAGATCTACTGTCTCTATTATAGTATGACAGACCAGCTAGATCTACTGCCTCTATTCTGTTATGACAGATCAGCTAGATCTACTGTCTCTATTATAATGACAGACCAGCTCGATCTACTGTCTCTATTATAATATGACAGACCAGCTAGATCTACTGGCTCTATTATAATATGACAGACCAGCTAGATCTACTGTTATTATTATATGACAGACCAGCTCGATCTACTGTCTCTATTATATTATGACAGACCAGCTAGATCTACTGGCCTATTATAATATGACCCAGCTAGATCTACTGTCTCTATTATAATATGACAAACCAGCTAGATCTACTGGCTCTATTATAATATGACAGACCAGCTAGATCTACTGTCTCTAATATATTATGACAGACCAGCTATATCTACTATCTCTATTTTATTATGACAGACCAGCTAGATCTACTGTCTCTATTATAGTATGACAGACCAGCTAGTTCTACTGTCTCTATTCTGTTATGACAGATCAGCTAGATCTACTGTCTCTATTATAATGACAGACCAGCTCGATCTACTGTCTCTATTATATTATGACAGACCAGCTATATCTACTGTTTCTAATATAATATGACAAACCAGCTAGATCTACTGGGTCTAGGATCTACTTATTATAGTATGACAGACCAGCTAGATCTACTGTCTCTATTATAATATGACAGATCAGCTAGATCTACTGGCTCTATTATAACATGACAGACCAGCTCGATCTACTGTCTCATTATATTATGACAGACCAGCTAGATCTACTGTTTCTAATATAATATGACAAACCAGCTAGATCTACTGTCTCTATTATATTATGACAGACCAGCTAGATCTACTGTCTCTATTATAATATGACAGACCAGCTAGATCTACTGGCTCTATTATAATATGACAGACCAGCTAGAACTACTGTTATTATAATATCACAGACCAGCTAGATCTACTGTCTCTATTATATTATGACAGACCAGCTAGATCTACTGTCTCTATTATATTATGGACAGACCAGCTAGATCTACTGTCTCTAATATAATATGACAGACCAGCTAAATCTACTGGCTCGATTATTTTATGACAGACCAACTAGATCTACTGGGTCTCTATTATAATATCACAGACCAGCTAGATCTACTGCTCTATTATAATATGACAGACCAGCTAGATCTACTGGCTCTATTATAATATGACAGACTAGCCAGATCTACTGGCTCTATTATAATATGACAGACCAGCTAGATCTACTGTTATTATTATATGACAGACCAGCTAGATCATCGTCTTCATTTCAATTTGGACAGACCAGCTCGATCTACTGTCTCTATTATAATTCTGACAGACCAGCTAAATCTACTATCTCTATTTTATTATGACAGACCAGCTAGATCTACTGTCTCTATTATATTATGACAGACCAGCTAGATCTACTGTCTCTATTATATTATGACAGACCAGCTAGATCTACTGTCTCTATTATAATATGACAGACCAGCTAGATCTACTGTCTCTATTATAATATGACAGACCAGCTAGATCTACTGGCTCTATTATAATATGACAGACCAGCTAGATCTACTGTCTCTATTATAATATGACAGACCAGCTAGATCTACTGTCTCTATTATAATATGACAGACCAGCTAGATCTACTGTCTCTATTATATTATGACAGACCAGCTAGATCTACTGTCTCTATTATATTATGACAGACCAGCTAGATCTACTGTCTCTATTATATTATGACAGACCAGCTAGATCTACTGTCTCTATTATATTATGACAGACCAGCTAGATCTACTGTCTCTATTATATTATGACAGACCAGCTAGATCTACTGTCTCTATTATATTATGACAGACCAGCTAGATCTACTGTCTCTATTATAATATGACAGACCAGCTAGATCTACTGTCTCTATTATATTATGACAGACCAGCTAGATCTACTGTCTCTATTATATTATGACAGACCAGCTAGATCTACTGTCTCTATTATATTATGACAGACCAGCTAGATCTACTGTCTCTATTATAATATGACAGACCAGCTAGATCTACTGTCTCTATTATAATATGACAGACCAGCTAGATCTACTGTCTCTATTATATTATGACAGACCAGCTAGATCTACTGTCTCTATTATATTATGACAGACCAGCTAGATCTACTGTCTCTATTATATTATGACAGACCAGCTAGATCTACTGTCTCTATTATATTATGACAGACCAGCTAGATCTACTGTCTCTATTATATTATGACAGACCAGCTAGATCTACTGTCTCTATTATATTATGACAGACCAGCTAGATCTACTGTCTCTATTATATTATGACAGACCAGCTAGATCTACTGTCTCTATTATATTATGACAGACCAGCTAGATCTACTGTCTCTATTATATTATGACAGACCAGCTAGATCTACTGTCTCTATTATATTATGACAGACCAGCTAGATCTACTGTCTCTATTATATTATGACAGACCAGCTAGATCTACTGTCTCTATTATATTATGACAGACCAGCTAGATCTACTGTCTCTATTATATTATGACAGACCAGCTAGATCTACTGTCTCTATTATATTATGACAGACCAGCTAGATCTACTGTCTCTATTATAATATGACAGACCAGCTAGATCTACTGTCTCTATTATATTATGACAGACCAGCTAGATCTACTGTCTCTATTATAATATGACAGACCAGCTAGATCTACTGTCTCTATTATAATATGACAGACCAGCTAGATCTACTGTCTCTATTATAATATGACAGACCAGCTAGATCTACTGTCTCTATTATATTATGACAGACCAGCTAGATCTACTGTCTCTATTATATTATGACAGACCAGCTAGATCTACTGTCTCTATTATAATATGACAGACCAGCTAGATCTACTGTCTCTATTATATTATGACAGACCAGCTAGATCTACTGTCTCTATTATATTATGACAGACCAGCTAGATCTACTGTCTCTATTATATTATGACAGACCAGCTAGATCTACTGTCTCTATTATAATATGACAGACCAGCTAGATCTACTGTCTCTATTATAATATGACAGACCAGCTAGATCTACTGTCTCTATTATATTATGACAGACCAGCTAGATCTACTGTCTCTATTATAATATGACAGACCAGCTAGATCTACTGTCTCTATTATAATATGACAGACCAGCTAGATCTACTGTCTCTATTATATTATGACAGACCAGCTAGATCTACTGTCTCTATTATATTATGACAGACCAGCTAGATCTACTGTCTCTATTATATTATGACAGACCAGCTAGATCTACTGTCTCTATTATATTATGACAGACCAGCTAGATCTACTGTCTCTATTATATTATGACAGACCAGCTAGATCTACTGTCTCTATTATATTATGACAGACCAGCTAGATCTACTGTCTCTATTATAATATGACAGACCAGCTAGATCTACTGTCTCTATTATAATATGACAGACCAGCTAGATCTACTGTCTCTATTATATTATGACAGACCAGCTAGATCTACTGTCTCTATTATATTATGACAGACCAGCTAGATCTACTGTCTCTATTCTATTATGACAGACCAGCTAGATCTACTGTCTCTATTATATTATGACAGACCAGCTAGATCTACTGTCTCTATTATATTATGACAGACCAGCTAGATCTACTGTCTCTATTATATTATGACAGACCAGCTAGATCTACTGTCTCTATTATATTATGACAGACCAGCTAGATCTACTGTCTCTATTATAATATGACAGACCAGCTAGATCTACTGTCTCTATTATAATATGACAGACCAGCTAGATCTACTGTCTCTATTATAATATGACAGACCAGCTAGATCTACTGTCTCTATTATTATATGACAGACCAGCTAGATCTACTGTCTCTATTATATTATGACAGACCAGCTAGATCTACTGTCTCTATTATAATATGACAGAAAAGCTAGATCTACTGTTTCTATTATATTATGACAGACCAGCTAGATCTACTGTCTCTATTATAATTATGACAGACCAGCTAGATCTACTGTCTCTATTATATTATGACAGACCAGCTAGATCTACTGTCTCTATTATAATATGACAGACCAGCTAGATCTACTGTCTCTATTATATTATGACAGACCAGCTAGATCTACTGTCTCTATTATATTATGACAGACCAGCTAGATCTACTGTCTCTATTATATTATGACAGACCAGCTAGATCTACTGTCTCTATTATATTATGACAGACCAGCTAGATCTACTGTCTCTATTATATTATGACAGACCAGCTAGATCTACTGTCTCTATTATATTATGACAGACCAGCTAGATCTACTGTCTCTATTATATTATGACAGACCAGCTAGATCTACTGTCTCTATTATAATATGACAGACCAGCTAGATCTACTGTCTCTATTATAATATGACAGACCAGCTAGATCTACTGGCTCTATTATAATATGACAGACCAGCTAGATCTACTGTCTCTATTATAATATGACAGACCAGCTAGATCTACTGTCTCTATTATAATATGACAGACCAGCTAGATCTACTGTCTCTATTATATTATGACAGACCAACTAGATCTACTGTCTCTATTATATTATGACAGACCAGCTAGATCTACTGTCTCTATTATATTATGACAGACCAGCTAGATCTACTGTCTCTATTATATTATGACAGACCAGCTAGATCTACTGTCTCTATTATATTATGACAGACCAGCTAGATCTACTGTCTCTATTATATTATGACAGACCAGCTAGATCTACTGTCTCTATTATATTATGACAGACCAGCTAGATCTACTGTCTCTATTATATTATGACAGACCAGCTAGATCTACTGTCTCTATTATATTATGACAGACCAGCTAGATCTACTGTCTCTATTATAATTATGACAGACCAGCTAGATCTACTGTCTCTATTATATTATGACAAACCAACTAGATCTACTGTCTCTATTATATTATGACAGACCAGCTAGATCTACTGTCTCTATTATATTATGACAGACCAGCTAGATCTACTGTCTCTATTATATTATGACAGACCAGCTAGATCTACTGTCTCTATTATATTATGACAGACCAGCTAGATCTACTGTCTCTATTATATTATGACAGACCAGCTAGATCTACTGTCTCTATTTTATTATGACAGACCAGCTAGATCTACTGTCTCTATTATAGTATGACAGACCAGCTAGATCTACTGTCTCTATTATATTATGACAGACCAGCTAGATCTACTGTCTCTATTATATTATGACAGACCAGCTAGATCTACTGTCTCTATTATATTATGACAGACCAGCTAGATCTACTGTCTCTATTATATTATGACAGACCAGCTAGATCTACTGTCTCTATTATATTATGACAGACCAGCTAGATCTACTGTCTCTATTATAATATGACAGACCAGCTAGATCTACTGTCTCTATTATAATATGACAGACCAGCTAGATCTACTGTCTCTATTATAATATGACAGACCAGCTAGATCTACTGTCTCTATTATATATATGACAGACCAGCTAGATCTACTGTCTCTATTATATTATGACAGACCAGCTAGATCTACTGTCTCTATTATATTATGACAGACCAGCTAGATCTACTGTCTCTATTATATTATGACAGACCAGCTAGATCTACTGTCTCTATTATATATATGACAGACCAGCTAGATCTACTGTCTCTATTATATTATGACAGACCAGCTAGATCTACTGTCTCTATTATATTATGACAGACCAGCTAGATCTACTGTCTCTATTATATTATGACAGACCAGCTAGATCTACTGTCTCTATTATAATATGACAGACCAGCTAGATCTACTGTCTCTATTATAATATGACAGACCAGCTAGATCTACTGTCTCTATTATAATATGACAGACCAGCTAGATCTACTGGCTCTATTATAATATGACAGACCAGCTAGATCTACTGTCTCTATTATAATATGACAGACCAGCTAGATCTACTGTCTCTATTATAATTATGACAGACCAGCTAGATCTACTGTCTCTATTATAATTATGACAGACCAGCTAGATCTACTGTCTCTATTATATTATGACAGACCAGCTAGATCTACTGTTTCTATTATATTATGACAGACCAGCTAGATCTACTGTCTCTATTATATTATGACAGACCAGCTAGATCTACTGTCTCTATTATATTATGACAGACCAGCTAGATCTACTGTCTCTATTATATTATGACAGACCAGCTAGATCTACTGTCTCTATTATATTATGACAGACCAGCTAGATCTACTGTCTCTATTATATTATGACAGACCAGCTAGATCTACTGTCTCTATTATATTATGACAGACCAGCTAGATCTACTGTCTCTATTATATTATGACAGACCAACTAGATCTACTGTCTCTATTATATTATGACAGACCAACTAGATCTATTGTTTCTAATATAATATGACAGACCAGCTAGATCTACTGTCTCTATTATAATATGACAGACCAGCTAGATCTACTGGCTCTATTATAATATGACAGACCAGCTAGATCTACTGTCTCTATTATAATATGACATACCAGCTAGATCTACTGTCTCGATTATATTATGACAGACCAACTAGATCTAATGTCTCTATTATATTATGACAGACCAGCTAGATCTACTGTCTCTATTATATTATGACAGACCAGCTAGATCTACTGTCTCTATTATATTATGACAGACCAGATATATCTACTGTCTCTATTATATTATGACAGACCAGATATAGCTACTGTCTCTATTATATTATGACAGACCAGCTAGATCTACTGTCTCTATTATATTATGACAGACCAGCTAGCTCTACTGTCTCTGTGTCTCTTATATTATGACAGACCAGCTAGATCTACTGTCTCTATTATATTGTGACATACCAGCAAGATCTACTGTCTCTATTATATTATGACAGACCAGCTAGATCTACTGTCTCTATTGTATTATGACAGACCAGCTAGATCTACTGTCTCTATTATATTATGACAGACCAGCTAGATCTACTGTCTCTATTATATTATGAGAGACCAGCTAAATCTACTGTCTCTATTGTATTATGACAGACCAGCTAGATCTACTGTCTCTATTATATTATGACAGACCAGCTAGATCTACTGTCTCTATTATAATATGGCAGGCCAGCTAGATCTACTGTCTCTATTATATTATGACAGACCAGCTAGATCTACTGTCTCTATTATATTATGACAGACCAGCTAGATCTACTGTCTCTATTATATTGTGACAGACCAGCTAGATCTACTGTCTCTATTATAATATGACAGACCAGCTAGATCTACTGTCTCTATTATAATTATGACAGACCAGCTAGATCTACTGTCTCTATTATATTATGACAGACCAGCTAGATCTACTGTCTCCATTATAATATGACAGACCAGCTAGATCTACTGTCTCTATTCTATTATGACAGACCAGCTAGATCTACTGTCTCTATTATAATATGACAGAACAGGTAGATCTACTGTCTCTATTATAATATGAAAGACCAGCTAGATCTACTGTCTCTATTATAATATGACAGACCAGCTAGATCTACTGTCTCTATTATAATATGACAGACCAGCTAGATCTACTGTCTCTATTATATATATGACAGACCAGCTAGATCTACTGTCTCTATTATATTATGACAGACCAGCTAGATCTACTGTCTCTATTATATTATGACAGACCAGCTAGATCTACTGTCTCTATTATATTATGACAGACCAGCTAGATCTACTGTCTCTATTATATTATGACAGACCACCTAGATCTACTGTCTCTATTATATTATGACAGACCAGCTAGATCTACTGTCTCTATTATATTATGACAGACCAGCTAGATCTACTGTCTCTATTATATTATGACAGACCAGCTAGATCTACTGTCTCTATTATATTATGACAGACCAGCTAGATCTACTGTCTCTATTATATTATGACAGACCAGCTAGATCTACTGTCTCTATTATAGTATGACAGACCAGCTAGATCTACTGTCTCTATTATATTATGACAGACCAGCTAGATCTACTGTCTCTATTATATTATGACAGACCAGCTAGATCTACTGTCTCTATTATAATATGACAGACCAGCTAGATCTACTGTCTCTATTATATTATGACAGACCAGCTAGATCTACTGTCTCTATTATAATATGACAGACCAGCTAGATCTACTGTCTCTATTATAATATGACAGACCAGCTAGATCTACTGGCTCTATTATAATATGACAGACCAGCTAGATCTACTGTCCCTATTATATATATGACAGACCAGCTAGATCTACTGTCTCTATTATATTATGACAGACCAGCTAGATCTACTGTCTCTATTATATTATGACAGACCAGCTAGATCTACTGTCTCTATTCTATTATGACAGACCAGCTAGATCTACTGTCTCTATTATATTATGACAGACCAACTAGATCTACTGTCTCTATTATATTATGACAGACCAGCTAGATCTACTGTCTCTATTATATTATGACAGACCAGCTAGATCTACTGTCTCTATTATATTATGACAGACCAGCTAGATCTACTGTCTCTATTATAATATGACAGACCAGCTAGATCTACTGTCTCTATTATAATATCAGACCAGCTAGATCTACTGGCTCTATTATAATATGACAGACCAGCTAGATCTACTGTCTCTATTATAATATCACAGACCAGCTAGATCTACTGTCTCTATTATAATTATGACAGACCAGCTAGATCTACTGTCTCTATTATAATTATGACAGACCAGCTAGATCTACTGTCTCTATTATATTATGACAGACCAGCTAGATCTATTGTTTCTAATATAATATGACAGACCAGCTAGATCTACTGTCTCTATTCTATTATGACAGACCAACTAGATCTACTGTCTCTATTATATTATGACAGAACAACTAGATCTACTGTCTCTATTCTATTATGACAGACCAACTAGATCTACTGTCTCTATTATATTATGACAGACCAACTAGATCTACTGTCTCTATTATATTATGACAGAACAACTAGATCTACTGTCTCTATTCTATTATGACAGACCAACTAGATCTACTGTCTCTATTATATTATGACAGAACAACTAGATCTACTGTCTCTATTCTATTATGACAGACCAGCTAGATCTACTGTCTCTAATATAATATCACCGACCAGCTAGATATACTGTCTCTATTATAATATGACAGACCAGCTAGATCTACTGGCTCTATTATAATATGACAGACCAGCTAGATCTACTGTCTCTATTATAATATCACAGACCAGCTAGATCTACTGTCTCTATTATAATATGACAGACCAGCCAGATCTACTGGCTCTATTCTAATTGACTTACCAGCTCGATCTACTGTCTCTATTATAATTTGACAGACCAGCTAAATCTACTGTCTCTATGATAATATGACAGACCAGCTAGATCTACTGTCTCTATTATATTATGACAGACCAGATATATCTACTGTCTTTGTTATATTATGACAGACCAGCTAGATCTACTGTCTCTATTATATTATGACAGACCAGTTAGATCTACTGTCTCTGTGTCTCTTATATTATGACAGACCAGCTAGATCTACTGTCTCTATTATATTATGACAGACCAGCTAGATCTACTGTCTCTATTGTATTATGAAAGACCAGCTAGATCTACTGTCTCTATTATATTATGACAGACCAGCTAGATCTACTGTCTCTATTATAATATGACAGACCAGCTAGATCTACTGTCTCTATTATAATATGACAGACCAGCTAGATCTACTGTCTCTATTATAATATGACAGACCAGCTAGATCTACTGTCTCTAATATATTATGACAGACCAGCTAGATCTACTGTCTCTATTATATTATGACAGACCAACTAGATCTAATGTCCTCTATTATATTATGACAGACCAACTAGATCTACTGTCTCTATTGGCTATATTATGACAGACCAGCTAGATCTACTGTCTCTATTATATTATGACAGACCAGCTAGATCTACTGTCTCTATTATATTATGACAGACCAGCTAGATCTACTGTCTCTATTATATTATGACAGACCAGCTATATCTACTATCTCTATTTTATTATGACAGACCAGCTAGATCTACTGTCTCTATTATATGACAGACCAGCTAGTTCTACTGTCTCTTATTCTGTTGGTGACAGATCAGCTCGATCTACTGTCTCTATTATATTATGACAGACCAGCTATATCTACTGTTTATAATATAATATGACAAACCAGCTAGATCGTAACAACTCTATTATATTATGACAGACCAGCTAGATCACTGTCTCTATTATAATATGACAGACCAGCTAGATCTACTGGCTCTATTATAATATGACAGACCAGCTAGATCTACTGTCTCTATTATAATATGACAGACCAGCTAGATCTACTGGCTCTATTATAATATGACAGACCAGCTAGATCTACTGTTATTATTATATGACAGACCAGCTCGATCTACTGTCTCTATTATATTATGACAGACCAGCTAGATCTACTGTCTCTATTATATTATGACAGAACAACTAGATCTACTGTCTCTATTCTATTATGACAGACCAACTAGATCTACTGTCTCTATTATATTATGACAGACCAACTAGATCTACTGTCTCTATTATATTATGACAGAACAACTAGATCTACTGTCTCTATTCTATTATGACAGACCAGCTAGATCTACTGTCTCTATTATATTATGACAGACCAACTAGATCTACTGTCTCTATTATATTATGACAGACCAGCTAGATCTACTGTCTCTATTATAATATGACAGACCAGCTAGATCTACTGTCTCTATTATAATATGACAGACCAGCTAGATCTACTGTCTCTATTATAATATGACAGACCAGCTAGATCTACTGTCTCTATTATAATATGACAGACCAGCTAGATCTACTGTCTCTATTATAATTTGACAGACCAGCTAGATCTACTGTCTCTATGATAATTTGACAGACCAGCTAGATCTACTGTCTCTATTATATTATGACAGACCAGCTAGATCTATTGTTTCTAATATAATATGACAGACCAGCTAGATCTACTGTCTCTATTATATTATGACAGACCAGCTAGATCTACTGTCTCTATTATATTATGACAGACCAGCTAGATCTACTGTCTCTATTATATTATGACAGACCAACTAGATCTACTGTCTCTATTATATTATGACAGACCAACTAGATCTACTGTCTCTATTATATTATGACAGACCAACTAGATCTACTGTCTCTATTATATTATGACAGACCAGCTAGATCTACTGTCTCTATTATATTATGACAGACCAGCTAGATCTACTGTCTCTATTATATTATGACAGACCAGCTAGATCTACTGTCTCTATTATAATATGACAGACCAGCTAGATCTACTGTCTCTATTATAATATCAGACCAGCTAGATCTACTGGCTCTATTATAATATGACAGACCAGCTAGATCTACTGTCTCTATTATAATATCACAGACCAGCTAGATCTACTGTCTCTATTATAACATGACAGACCAGCTAGATCTACTGGCTCTATTATTATATGACAGACCAGCTCGATCTACTGTCTCTATTATAATTTGACAGACCAGCTAAATCTACTGTCTCTATGAAAATATGACAGACCAGCTATATCTACTATCTCTATTTTATTATGACAGACCAGCTAGATCTACTGTCTCTATTATAGTATGACAGACCAGCTAGATCTACTGTCTCTATTATATTATGACAGACCAGCTAGATCTACTGTCTCTGTACTCTTATATTATGACAGACCAGCTAGATCTACTGTCTCTATTATATTATGACAGACCAGCTAGATCTACTGTCTCTATTATATTATGACAGACCAGCTAGATCTACTGTCTCTATTATAATATGACAGACCAGCTAGATCTACTGTCTCTATTATAATATGACAGACCAGCTAGATCTACTGTCTCTATTATATTATGACAGACCAGCTAGATCTACTGGCTCTATTATAATATGACAGACCAGCTAGATCTACTGTCTATTATTATATGACAGACCAGCTAGATCTACTGTCTCTATTATAATTTGACAGACCAGCTCGATCTACTGTCTCTATTATAATTTGACAGACCAGCTAGATCTACTGTCTCTATTATATTATGACAGACCAGCTAGATCTACTGTCTCTATTATAATATGACAGACCAGCTAGATCTACTGTCTCTATTATATTATGACAGACCAGCTAGATCTACTGTCTCTATTATAATATGACAGACCAGCTAGATCTACTGTCTCTATTATAATATGACAGACCAGCTAGATCTACTGGCTCTATTATAATATGACAGACCAGCTAGATCTACTGTCTCTATTATAATATCACAGACCAGCTAGATCTACTGTCTCTATTATAATATGACAGACCAGCTAGATCTACTGTCTCTATTATATTATGACAGACCAGCTAGATCTATTGTTTCTAATATAATACGACAGACCAGCTAGATCTACTGTCTCTATTATATTAGGACAGACCAACTAGATCTACTGTCTCTATTATAATTTGACAGACCAGCTAGATCTACTGTCTCTATTATATTATGACAGACCAGCTAGATCTACTGTCTCTATTATAATATGACAGACCAGCTAGATCTACTGTCTCTATTATATTATGACAGACCAGCTAGATCTACTGTCTCTATTATATTATGACAGACCAGCTAGATCTACTGTCTCTATTATAATATGACAGACCAGCTAGATCTACTGTCTCTATTATATTATGACAGACCAGCTAGATCTACTGTCTCTGTTATATTATGACAGACCAGCTAGATCTACTGTCTCTATTATATTATGACAGACCAGCTAGATCTACTGTCTCTAGTATATTATGACAGACCAGCTAGATCTACTGTCTCTATTATATTATGACAGACCAGCTAGATCTACTGTCTCTATTATATTATGACAGACCAGCTAGATCTACTGTCTCTATTATAATATGACAGACCAGCTAGATCTACTGTCTCTATTATATTATGACAGACCAGCTAGATCTACTGTCTCTATTATATTATGACAGACCAGCTAGATCTACTGTCTCTATTATAATATGACAGACCAGCTAGATCTACTGTCTCTATTATATATATGACAGACCAGCTAGATCTACTGTCTCTATTATAATTATGACAGACCAGCTAGATCTACTGTCTCTATTATAATTATGACAGACCAGCTAGATCTACTGTCTCTATTATATTATGACAGACCAGCTAGATCTACTGTCTCTATTATATTATGACAGACCAGCTAGATCTACTGTCTCTATTATATTATGACAGACCAGCTAGATCTACTGTCTCTATTATAATATGACAGACCAGCTAGATCTACTGTCTCTATTATAATATGACAGACCAGCTAGATCTACTGTCTCTATTATAATATGACAGACCAGCTAGATCTACTGTCTCTATTATAATATGACAGACCAGCTAGATCTACTGTCTCTATTATAATATGACAGACCAGCTAGATCTACTGTCTCTATTATATTATGACAGACCAGCTAGATCTACTGTTTCTATTATAATATGACAGACCAGCTAGATCTACTGTCTCTATTATATTATGACAGACCAGCTAGATCTACTGTCTCTATTATAATTATGACAGACCAGCTAGATCTACTGTCTCTATTATATTATGACAGACCAGCTAGATCTACTGTCTCTATTATAATATGACAGACCAGCTAGATCTACTGTCTCTATTATATTATGACAGACCAGCTAGATCTACTGTCTCTATTATATTATGACAGACCAGCTAGATCTACTGTCTCTATTATAATATGACAGACCAGCTAGATCTACTGTCTCTATTATAATATGACAGACCAGCTAGATCTACTGTCTCTATTATATTATGACAGACCAGCTAGATCTACTGTCTCTATTATAATATGACAGACCAGCTAGATCTACTGTCTCTATTATAATATGACAGACCAGCTAGATCTACTGTCTCTATTATAATATGACAGACCAGCTAGATCTACTGTCTCTATTATAATATGACAGACCAGCTAGATCTACTGTCTCTATTATAATATGACAGACCAGCTAGATCTACTGTCTATTATATATATGACAGACCAGCTCGATCTACTGTCTCTATTATATTATGACAGACCAGCTAGATCTACTGTCTCTATTATAATATGACAGACCAGCTAGATCTACTGTCTCTATTATATATATGACAGACCAGCTAGATCTACTGTCTCTATTATAATTATGACAGACCAGCTAGATCTACTGTCTCTATTATAATTATGACAGACCAGCTAGATCTACTGTCTCTATTATATTATGACAGACCAGCTAGATCTACTGTCTCTATTATAATATGACAGACCAGCTAGATCTACTGTCTCTATTATATTATGACAGACCAGCTAGATCTACTGTCTCTATTATAATATGACAGACCAGCTAGATCTACTGTCTCTATTATAATATGACAGACCAGCTAGATCTACTGTCTCTATTATAATATGACAGACCAGCTAGATCTACTGTCTCTATTATAATATGACAGACCAGCTAGATCTACTGTCTCTATTATAATATGACAGACCAGCTAGATCTACTGTCTCTATTATATTATGACAGACCAGCTAGATCTACTGTTTCTATTATAATATGACAGACCAGCTAGATCTACTGTCTCTATTATATTATGACAGACCAGCTAGATCTACTGTCTCTATTATATTATGACAGACCAGCTAGATCTACTGTCTCTATTATATTATGACAGACCAGCTAGATCTACTGTCTCTATTATAATATGACAGACCAGCTAGATCTACTGTCTCTATTATATTATGACAGACCAGCTAGATCTACTGTCTCTATTATATTATGACAGACCAGCTAGATCTACTGTCTCTATTATAATATGACAGACCAGCTAGATCTACTGTCTCTATTATAATATGACAGACCAGCTAGATCTACTGTCTCTATTATAATATGACAGACCAGCTAGATCTACTGTCTCTATTATAATATGACAGACCAGCTAGATCTACTGTCTCTATTATAATATGACAGACCAGCTAGATCTACTGGCTCTATTATAATATGACAGACCAGCTAGATCTACTGTCTCTATTATAATATGACAGACCAGCTAGATCTACTGTCTCTATTATAATATGACAGACCAGCTAGATCTACTGTCTCTATTATAATATGACAGACCAGCTCGATCTACTGTCTCTATTATATTATGACAGACCAGCTAGATCTACTGTCTCTATTATAATATGACAGACCAGCTAGATCTACTGTCTCTATTATATTATGACAGACCAGCTAGATCTACTGTCTCTATTATATTATGACAGACCAGCTAGATCTACTGTCTCTATTATATTATGACAGACCAGCTAGATCTACTGTCTCTATTATATTATGACAGACCAGCTAGATCTACTGTCTCTATTATATTATGACAGACCAGCTAGATCTACTGTCTCTATTATATTATGACAGACCAGCTAGATCTACTGTCTCTATTATATTATGACAGACCAGCTAGATCTACTATGTCTATTGTACTATGACAGACCAGCTATATGTACTGTTTCTATTATATTATGACAGACCAGCTCGATCTACTGCCTCTATTATATTATGACAGACCAGCCAAATCTACTGTCGCTATTATATTATGACAGACCAGCAAGATCTACTGTCTCGATTCTAATTTGACAGACCGGCTAGATCTACTGTCTCTATTATAATTTGACAGATCAGCTAGATCTACTGTATCTGTTATATTATGACAGACCAGGTAGATCTACTGTGTCTATTATATTATGACAGACCAGCTAGATCTACTGTCTCTATTATAATGACAGACCAGCTAGATCTACTGTCTCTATTATATTATGACAGACCAGCTAGATCTACTGTCTCTATTATAATATGACAGACCAGCTAGATCTACTGGCTCTATTATAATATGACAGACCAGCTAGATCTACTGTTATTATTATATGACAGACCAGCTCGATCTACTGTCTCTATTATATTATGACAGACCAGCTAGATCTACTGTCTCTATTCTAATTTGACAGACCAGCTAGATCTACTGTCTCTATTATAATTATGACAGACCAGCTAGATCTACTGTCTCTATTATAATATGACAGACCAGCTAGATCTACTGTCTCTATTATATTATGACAGACCAGCTAGATCTACTGTCTCTAATATATTATGACAGACCAGCTAGATCTACTGTCTCTAATATATTATGACAGACCAGCTAGATCTACTGTCTCTATTATATTATGACAGACCAGCTAGATCTACTGTCTCTATTATAATATGACAGACCAGCTAGATCTACTGTCTCTATTATATTATGACAGACCAGCTAGATCTACTGTCTCTATTATATTATGACAGACCAGCTAGATCTACTGTCTATATTATAATATGACAGACCAGCTAGATCTACTGTCTCTATTATATTATGACAGACCAGCTAGATCTACTGTCTCTATTATAATATGACAGACCAGCTAGATCTACTGTCTCTATTATATTATGACAGACCAGCTAGATCTACTGTCTCTATTATAATATGACAGACCAGCTAGATCTACTGTCTCTATTATATTATGACAGACCAGCTAGATCTACTGTCTCTATTATATTATGACAGACCAGCTAGATCTACTGTCTCTATTATAATATGACAGACCAGCTAGATCTACTGTCTCTATTATATTATGACAGACCAGCTAGATCTACTGTCTCTATTATATTATGACAGACCAGCTAGATCTACTATCTCAATTATATTATGACAGACCAGCTAGATCTACTGTCTCTATTATATTATGACAGACCAGCTAGATCTACTGTCTCTATTATATTATGACAGACCAGCTAGATCTACTGTCTCTATTATATTATGACAGACCAGCTAGATCTACTGTCTCTATTATAATATGACAGACCAGCTAGATCTACTGTCTCTATTATATTATGACAGACCAGCTAGATCTACTGTCTCTATTATATTATGACAGACCAGCTAGATCTACTGGCTCTATTATAATATGACAGACCAGCTAGATCTACTGTCTCTATTATATATATGACAGACCAGCTAGATCTACTGTCTCTATTATAATTATGACAGACCAGCTAGATCTACTGTCTCTATTATAATTATGACAGACCAGCTAGATCTACTGTCTCTATTATATTATGACAGACCAGCTAGATCTACTGTCTCTATTATATTATGACAGACCAGCTAGATCTACTGTCTCTATTATATTATGACAGACCAGCTAGATCTACTGTCTCTATTATAATATGACAGACCAGCTAGATCTACTGTCTCTATTATAATATGACAGACCAGCTAGATCTACTGTCTCTATTATAATATGACAGACCAGCTAGATCTACTGTCTCTATTATAATATGACAGACCAGCTAGATCTACTGTCTCTATTATAATATGACAGACCAGCTAGATCTACTGTCTCTATTATATTATGACAGACCAGCTAGATCTATTGTCTCTATTATAATATGACAGACCAGCTAGATCTACTGTCTCTATTATATTATGACAGACCAGCTAGATCTACTGTCTCTATTATATTATGACAGACCAGCTAGATCTACTGTCTCTATTATATTATGACAGACCAGCTAGATCTACTGTCTCTATTATAATATGACAGACCGGCTAGATCTACTGTCTCTATTGTATTATGACAGACCAGCTAGATCTACTGTCTCTATTATATTATGACAGACCAGCTAGATCTACTGTCTCTATTATAATATGACAGACCAGCTAGATCTACTGTCTCTATTATAATATGACAGACCAGCTAGATCTACTGTCTCTATTATATTATGACAGACCAGCTAGATCTACTGTCTCTATTATATTATGACAGACCAGCTAGATCTACTGTCTCTATTATAATATGACAGACCAGCTAGATCTACTGTCTCTATTATAATATGACAGACCAGCTAGATCTACTGTCTCTATTATAATATGACAGACCAGCTAGATCTACTGTCTCTATTATAATATGACAGACCAGCTAGATCTACTGTCTCTATTATATTATGACAGACCAGCTAGATCTACTGTCTCTATTATATTATGACAGACCAGCTAGATCTACTGTTTCTAATATAATATGACAGACCAGCTAGATCTACTGTCTCTATTATATTATGACAGACCAGCTAGATCTACTGTCTCTATTATATTATGACAGACCAGCTAGATCTACTGTCTCTATTATATTATGACAGACCAGCTAGATCTACTGTCTCTATTATATTATGACAGACCAACTAGATCTACTGTCTCTATTATATTATGACAGACCAGCTAGATCTACTGTCTCTATTATAATATGACAGACCAGCTAGATCTACTGTCTCTATTATATTATGACAGACCAGCTATATCTACTGTCTCTATTATATTATGACAGACCAGCTAGATCTACTGTCTCTATTATAATATGACAGACCAGCTAGATCTACTGTCTCTATTATTATATGACAGACCAGCTCGATCTACTGTCTCTATTATATTATGACAGACCAGCTAGATCTACTGTCTCTATTCTAATTATGACAGACCAGCTCGATCTACTGTCTCTATTATAATTATGACAGACCAGCTAGATCTACTGTCCCATGATAATATGACAGACCAGCTAGATCTACTGTCTCTATTATATTATGACAGACCAGCTAGATCTATTGTTTTCCACAATATATAATATGACACACCAGCTAGATCTACTGTCTCTGTTACATTATGACAGACCAACTAGATCTACTGTCTCTATTATATTATGACAGACCAGCTAGATCTACTGGCTCTATTATAATATGACAGACCAGCTAGATCTACTGTTATTATTATATGACAGACCAGCTCGATCTACTGTCTCTATTATATTATGACAGACCAGCTAGATCTACTGTCTCTATTCTAATTTGACAGACCAGCTCGATCTACTGTCTCTATTATAATAATTTGATAGACCGGCTAGATCTACTTTATTATACATGATAATTTGACAGACCAGCTAGATCTACTGTCTCTATTATATTATGACAGACCAGCTAGATCTATTGTTTCTAATATAATATGACAGACCAACTAGATCTACTGTCTCTATTCTATTATGACAGACCAGCTAGATCTACTGGTTCCAATATATTATGACAGACCAACTAGATCTACTGTCTCTATTCTAATTTGACAGACCAGCTAGATCTACTGTCTCTATTATAATTTGACAGACCAGCTAGATCTACTGTCTCTATTATAATATGACAGACCAGCTAGATCTACTGTCTCTATTATAATATGACAGACCAGCTAGATCTACTGTCTCTATTAATATGACAGACCAGCCAGATCTACTGTCTCTATTATAATATGACAGACCAGCTAGATCTACTGTCTTATTATAATATGACAGACCAGCTAGATCTACTGTCTCTATTCTATTATGACAGACCAGCTCGATCTACTGTCTCCAATATATTATGACAGACCAGCTAGATCTACTGTCTCTATTATAATATGACAGACCAACTAGATCTAATGTCTCTAATATATTATGACAGACCAGCTAGATCTACTGTCTCTAATATAATATGACAGACCAGCTAGATCTACTGTCTCTATTATATTATGACAGACCAACTAGATCTACTGGCTCTGTTATAATATGACAGACCAGCTAGATCTACTGTCTCTATTCTAATTTGACAGACCAGCTCGATCTACTGTCTCTATTATAATTGACAGACCAGCTAGATCTACTGTCTATATGATAATTTGACAGACCAGCTAGATCTACTGTCTCTATTATATTATGACAGACCAACTAGATCTATTGTCTCTATTATAATATGACAGACCAGCTAGATCTAATGTCTCTATTATATTATGACAGACCAACTAGATCTATTGTCTCTATTATAATATGACAGACCAGCTAGATCTACTGTCTCTATTATAATATGACAGACCAGCTAGATCTACTGTCTCTATTATAATATGACAGACCAGCTAGATCTACTGGCTCTATTATAATATGACAGACCAGCTAGATCTACTGTCTCTATTGTATTATGACAGACCATCGAGATCTACTGTCTCTATTGTTTTATGACAGACCAGCTAGATCTACTGTCTCTACGTCTCTTATATTATGACAGACCAGCTAGATCTACTGTCTCTATTAAATTATGACAGACCGGCTAAATCTACCGTCTCTATTATATTATGACAAACCAGCTAGATCTACTGTCTCTATTACATTATTACAGACCAGATATAGCTACTGTCTCTATTAGATTATGACAGACCAGCTAGATCTACTGTCTCTATTATATTATGACAGACCAGATATATCTACTGTCTTTGTTATATTATGACAGACCAGCTAGATCTACTGTCTCTATTATATTATGACAGACCAGTTAGATCTACTGTCTCTGCGTCTCTTATATTATGACAGACCAGCTAGATCTACTGTCTCTATTATATTATGACAGACCAGCTAGATCTACTGTCTCTATTGTATTATGAAAGACCAGCTAGATCTACTGTCTCTATTATATTATGACAGACCAGCTAGATCTACTGTCTCTGTGTAAATATATGACTTAACCAGATCTAATACAGACCAATAGATCTAATGTCTCTATTGTATTATGACAGACCAACTAGATCTACTGTCTCTATTATAATATGACAGACCAGCTAGATCTACTGGCTCTATTATAATATGACAGACCAGCTAGATTTACTGTCTCTATTATAATATGACAGACCAGCTAGATCTACTGTCTCTATTATAATATGACAGACCAGCTAGATCTACTGTTATTATGACAGACCAGCTCGATCTACTGTCTCTATTATAATATGACAGACCAGCTAGATCTAATGTCTCTATTATATTATGAAAGACCAGCTAGATCTACTGTCTCTATTATATTATGACAGACCAGCTAGATCTACTGTTTCTATATAATATGACAGACCAGCTAGATCTACTGGCTCTATTATAATATGACAGACCAGCTAGATCTACTGTCTCTATTATAATATGACAGACCAGCTAGATCTACTGTCTCTATTATAATATGACAGACCAGCTAGATCTACTGTCT